>NC_134483.1:539849210-539934210 GCF_040206685.1 Ascaphus truei
CAATGAGAGGTTTGCAATTTCGAGAATGAAAGGGGCCAGATCTAACACCACTTCCTTTATTAGCCGGGCCAGACAAGGGTCCCCTGGACAGCTAAATGGTTTGATCCCTCTGATCATGGTAAGGAGCTCATCCATAGTGATAGATTGGAAGGTGCACCACCTACAGTAGTTTTAGTCGGTTCGACTGTGGAAGTATCAGATTGGTGAGTTGACAGTTGTGTGGCTGAAATGTGATTCTGAATTTTTGAGACTTTGGAGGAGAAAGCCTGTTGACACGTATATGGTGGAATTTCTGCAGGACTTGGGGTTTTCTTTAAACAGGCCGGTTTAAGCAGTCGACGACTTTGAATAGTTTCCGCAAATTATTACTGGAATTTTTAATCTGTTTAATGTTTACTTACTATTCACTGTATATTTTGCCATTGAGCACTATAAGTGCAAATTAAAATGTGGTATAGAATCCTTTTTAACACATTTATTTGAAAACAGTAAAGATTCTTTAGTTGAGCAGCTAACTCGGTGATACCTTTGTTTTAGGTCTTGAGGTCTATAACCAGTTCTTACAACTTCTTACGATTAGGGCAATTTCTCTTGACACCTACAGTAGATATTGGCCAGCTTGGATACCCCTCAAGAAGGCTTTAGGATGTAAACTATTTGCATGTAAGAAACTGTTGGCAGAAGTAGGTTTTCTATGCACACTAGTTCCTAAAGAGTCATCAATTTGTTTAAAAATTATGACATCGAAAAGTTGCAGGTGTTTTAATAGTATTCAAAAGTACAGTAAGCCTCAAATGATGGGAATTATTAAGATATGCCACAAAATGTTCCAGGTCTGACTCAGTACTACTGTATGCCAGATGACAAAAATATCATCTATGTACCTGAGCCAGACCTGGGCTATCTTCATGTATCTTGCCAAATCATCTCATCCCAAAACAGTCCTGTCCTATCACTCGAAATACAGGTTAGCTTGGGGGGAACACCTTTGTCCTCATCTCTGTGCCCTGCACTTGCATGTAAATGTAGTAAATATTCCATAATTAAAGTCTGTTAAGAAGAAATTAAATTTGTTTTTGTTCATCAATGCCCTTCATAGAGTATTTAAAAAATATTGACTGGAAAACCTCATGTATAATGCTAGTGCTAGTGTACAGTATAAAGACTTCACGTCCAATGATACTAAAGAAATCCCATCAAATTCCGTTAAATTTGACAATTTTGAGAATAGGTTAATAGTATCCCTTAAATAGGATGGAAGACTTTCCACAAAGGTTTCATAAGAAAGCATCAATGTACTGACAAATTGGTTAAAAATTGGATCCAATTCCTGATACTATTGACCCTGTTCCAATTCCTGATACTATTCCCCACCGGAACCTCTTCCTCCAGAATGACATCCGCCGCCGGAAGTGATGGTTCCTCACGCTGCTCCGCTTGGGCCTTGGCTGGGCCTTCCTTCGCCGTCGCCTCCCTCGGAGCCTGTGGAGGGTAAGGGGGTATCTCACCGCTCCATCGGCTTGTGATGGGGTCCTCCTCTCCTTCGACGCTGGGAGTCGCCACGGCCATAGGACTCATCCGCTCCGGTCGAATCAGCGCAGGTGATGGCGGTGCATCGGAACTCGGTTCCTCCGCAGTACAGGTAAGTGCTGGTTCTTTTTCAGCAGCGCTGTAGTGGCCCGCCGGTAGGCGCATCACCACCGATGTCGGGCTTGCTTGCTCCTCTTCCGACGAAGCAGACTCCGACGCTGGTAGTGGTACGTCCGCAGGGGACTGACAGCGAGGTTCCGGGTTCTCACTGCGGTTGCAGGCCCCAATTTCTTTCTTCTCTGTAGCGATCATCAACAACGATCCCCATTCTCCGGGATCAGCTTTCTCCGTTTTGACCTTGGGCGAGGCTCCAGCCGTCAGCTTGGCTGTCTCTCCTCCCACCTCCGCGGCGTGGCCAGGCACAAAGGGCTGCACGGCCCACAGATAATATATGCCACATTGGGGACACCTTGCAGTGGTACTGGTTTCTCCGCCTGGCAACCTGCACTGCATGCACAGGCATCGCAATGTCTCTTTGTCCCCAGTCTTTACTACCAGGAAGCCTCCTGGCAATGAATAGGGGTGCACTGCAATGTCCATCTCGTTCTCAATTGTACTGGCCAAGGGAGACACTTTGCACAGTGGTCTCGCCTGTTCACCAGCTCCTCGTAACTGAAGGGCAGGAAGCGCACATTGTCACGGTAGCTTGCGACAAGTTGTAATTTACACCAAAACTATATATAAATATATATATACCTGGGTTTGAACAGGGACGAGACTTAAGATATAATAAAGTGATTTTATTCCTTGATAAAGGTGAACACAGCTAATATGTACAAATAACAGGCAAAATATAGACACTTACCCTATTTCCTCCATTCTAAGACGCCATCGATTCTAAGACGCACCCTTGATTTAATAAAAAAAATTGAGGAAAAAAACCCACTATATTAAATGTGCAGAATTTTTTTCGGGAGAGAGAGAGAGAGAGAGAGAGAGAGAGAGAGAGGGAGAGAGAGAGCGGGGGGGGAAGAGAGAGAGAGGGAGAGTTGGGGGAAGAGAGAGAGAGGGAACAGAGAGGGAAGAGAGAAAGAGAGGGGGGAAGAGAGAGAGAGGGGGGAAGAGAGAGAGAGAGAGGGGGAGGAGAGAGAGAGGGGGGAGAAGAGATAGAGAGAGAGGGGGAGAGAGAGGGAAGAGAGAGGGAAGAGAGAGAGAGTGGGGGGGAAGAGAGAGATAGGGGGGAAGAGAGAGAGAGGGAGAATTGGGGGGAAGAGAGAGGGAAGAGAGAGAAGAGAGAGAGAGAGGGGGGAAGAGAGAGAGAGAGGGAAGAGAGAGAGGGGGGAGAAGAGAGAGAGGGGAGGGGGGCGAGAGAGAGAGGGGGGAGAGAGAGAGAGGGGGAAGAGAGAGAGAGCGGGAAGAGAGAGAGAGGGAGAGTTGGAGGGAAGAGAGAGGAAAGAGAGAGAGGGGGGAAGAGAGAGAGAGAGGGGGGGGTGAAGAGAGAGAGTGGGGGAGAGAGAGACAGTGGGAAGAGAGAGAGAGGGGGGAAGAGAGAGAGGGGGGAAGAGAGAGAGGGGGAAGAGAGAGAGGGGGAAGAGAGAGAGGGGGGAAGAGAGAGAGGGGGGGAGAGAGAGGGGGGAAGCGAGAGAGAGGGGGGGTGAAGAGAGAGAGGGGGGGAGAGAGAGGGACAGAGTGGGAAGAGAGAAAGAGAGACAGAGGGGGGAAGAGAGCGAGCGAGGGGGGAAGAGAGAGAGAGAGAGAGAGAGAGGGGGGTGGGAGGGAGAGTTGGGGGGAAGAGAGAGAGAGGGGGGAGAGAGAGAGGGGGGGAAGCGAGAGAGAGGGGGGTGAAGAGAGAGAGGGGGGGTGAAGAGAGAGAGGGGGGTGAAGAGAGAGGGACAGGAGGGGAAGAGAGAAAGAGAGACAGAAGGGGGAAGAGAGAGAGAGAGGGGGGGGAAGAGAGAGAGGGGGGGAAGAGAGAGAGAGGGGGGAAGAGAGAGAGGGGGGGAGAGAGGGAGGGGGAAGAGAGAGGGGGGAGAGAAGGGAGAGAGAGGGGGAGAGGAGAGAGAGAGGGGGGAGAGGAGAGAGAGAGGGGGGAGAGGAGAGAGAGAGGGGAAGAGGAGAGAGGGGGGAGAAGAGAGAGAGAGGGGGAGAGGAGAGAGAGGGGGGGAGAGGAGAGAGAGGGTGGGGGGAGAGGAGAGAGAGGAGGGAGAGAGGAGAGAGAAGGGGGGAGAAAGGAGAGAGAGGGGGGGGCAGAAAGGAGAGAGAGAGAGAGAGAGGGGAAAGAGGAGAGAGAGAGGAGAGAGAGGGGGAAAAGAGGAGAGGGGGGAGAGAGAAGAGAGAGAAGGGGGGAGGGAGGGAGAGAGGGGAGTGGGGGAATGGGGGAGAGAAGGGGGAGGGGAGAGAAAGGAGAGAAGTGGGAGAGAGATTGGAGGGAAGGGGAGGGAATGAAAGGTCACACACACACACACACAAACACAGAGAGAGACAGATACATACACACACAGAGAGACACATACACACACAGAGAGACACACACACATACACTGAAAGAGAAAAACACAGAGAGACAGAGACAGACACGGGGTGGGGGTGGCTTGTGGTGCCGGCAGCACAGCTGTGAGTAGCAGAGGCAGACAGAGGGAACGTGGGGCATGCAGCAGCCACACACTGCCGAATGAATCTCTCCTGTGTGGGGCGGCACTTCCAACGAGCAGAGCCGGGGAGGAGGGGGGCTTGTGGTGCATGCAGCCGAACATACACTGCACCTTTGGGGACCAGCACTTGGAGCGGGGGGGGGGGGCTTGTGAGTAGCAGAGGCAGACAGAAGGCTTTTGGGGCATGCAGCCACACACTGCTGAATCAATCTCTCCTGTGTGGGGGCGGTAATTCCAGCAAGGGGGGGAGCGCTGGGCATGCAGCAGAACATACACTGCTCCTTTGGGGACCGGCACTTGGAGGGAGGGGGGGGTTTGGTGGCAGAGTCGCGGGGCATGCAGCGGGACACACTGCTCCTCTGTGTGGGGGGGCAGGGGTGGCAGAAATGCAGGGCAAACGCTGAAAGCTGCTGTGGCTTCTGCAGCGCCCCCTGGCTGTTTTTTTTGTGTGTTTTTTTGAGTACATCGATTCTAGGACGCAGTCCCTATTTCAGACACGTGAAAAAGGGAAAAAAAGTGCGTCTTAGAATCGAGGAAATACGGTACTTAAAAGATGAAAATAATGAAAACAGTCCCAGCTGGACTGGCAGTTTCATGCAGCAATCAGCCCAAGACATTGCATGGCGTTTCTTCTCAGCAATCAAGATGGTATAGCACAACAGGCCTGATGACATGCAGGCCTGAAGAGCATTTGCATGCAGAACAATGGACAACATGAACAACAATGGGTAAAAGGTGGTTCTGACTTATATATCATTTTAACCCCCTCCTTCCCAGTTTACGGCTCCGTGCCGTCTAGTAAAAAGTCTTTGAAGCTCTTTTGGCTTCCATTGAAGTGTGAATTACCACATTTACAAAAACATCCACTTCCCTTGGTCTTTGATTATCAGGTTTGTAAATTCTCCTTTCCTGCTCATCACAACAGGGGTTCCTCAGAACTCAACCAAAGTTTCATATTTACTGCAAATTACCTCATAACTTGAGTTCAGTAAAACATACAGTCAGGTGAGATATATTACTGCATTCTGTGACACCTGACGTTCGCAGAGAGACCCAACATTACATTGTAATATGAAAATTAATAGAGATATTAATATCTGGCATTTCGTAACAGGTAAATATACAATGTTTAGCCTCAAAACGATGGGCTGCATCCAACGGATACACATATGTAATTGTTATCCTTTTCAGCCAAGGACATCTCATAGTATTCTTATATTTAATAAAGTTACTCACTTTGATTGTCTGCTGGGGGATACCTTTTGCTGGAAGGTGTGAATAACAAACCCTTCCCTTCCTTTTGCCTGCTTCCCGCATAAACAAATAGGTAATTACTTCTTGAGCTATGTATCACACCTCTCTGTTGATATACACTTCCAGTGAATATCAAACGTGAATACTCATATGAGGCACCATTTGGTTCCTCATGCATTACAAAGGCAGGCATTCTGCCTGTACATTTTAAAAACCTTTCTGCTTTTCACCTTCCACTCCAATTAAGCCTTTTGAAGTCCAGGTTTCCTGAAAAGACACCATACAGTGGAATTTCCTTAAACTGTAGCTTATTAACCCCTGATGATCCAGTGTGTGTGTTATGCAAACACTGATTAACCCAGACATTACAATGGGACAGGGAAACAGGGGAGAATACATTTACAGGTTATAACAAGGGTAAAATCACATTTCTGGGCCTCAGCCCAGTTAACCCCTTGTCTCCCTGGCGAGGTTAGAGGGGGGCCCTTGGGGTGTAACCCCGTTAATCCCGGGCCAAACCCTCCCTACCGTCACACCTCCCCTGCTCAAGGGCCCCTGGTACCCCAGCGGCCTCCCCATGGCCCTGGGATACCACTGGCGCTCTTGACGCACTCAATACGTCCTGAGGGATTGGCCTGGCAAAATTGTCCTCCGGCATTGACCAGTACACAGTGGATTGTAAAGTCCAGTTCCTGCAAAGCCGGGCATTCACCTTTGCCTCCCTCTGCCCAAACAGGAGACCAGCTATATAGCACAGACCATCGCTTTCCTGTCAACCAAGTCTGGGACAGGGTTATGTCACCCTTCTGTAGGGACCCTACCTGTCCTGGCTCTGTGCCACCCTGTAGCTGATCCGCTATACTCCTGACTCTCCTCCCTGGCTGCCTATCTACCCACAGCCCCTCCTTTGGGAACCCTGGGGAATCTGTCAGAGGGGTCACTCCTGGCCAGTCAGAACAAGGGACCTTCTGCCTACCTAGCCCAGCCCTAGCTTCTGCCAGCTGCCTAACACCCCACTGACTTCCTATCTTCCCCTGCTTCCCAGGGTCTCCCTGCCTAGCCTCCCCTAGGCTTAGCACCTCAGCCCCTGCTGATGACTCCTGCTTCTTACCTCCCTGCAGCCCACCTGCACTCCTCTCCTCCCTGGGCAATCCTAACCCAGACCCTGGAACTACCTGAGTGCACCTACCTCCCTGACCTTGTCTCCCCCTTATCAGGGATGAGCTCAGGGGCACCTCTCCAGATGCACCCGCCTTAGCGCTTGGCTGGCAGGTATCCCTGGGGTGGCAAAAACTGGCCACTGCCCATGATACCCCCAGCCCATAGGTAGGCTGCAACAGGGGGTTGCTGATCTGAGAAACCCCCTGGGGCTCTGCCAGGGTAACGGGAAACTCTAGCTGCAAGACCTGCTGCTTTCCCTCCCTGGCTACCACTAGCCCTCCTTCTCTCACTGAGATCTGCTGCTGGCTACCTACCTGCAGCCTCCCCTCACTCCGCTTCTCCCTAGCTAATCCTAACCTGGATCCTAGGGACACCTGAGTGAGGCCATCTCCCTGACACTGTCTCCCCCTTAGCAGGGATGAGCTCAGGGGCACCTCTCCAGATGCAACCGCCTTAGCTTTTGGCTGGCAGGTAATCTGGGGGTGGTCTAACTGTGCCACAACCCCTGGTACCTCCAGCCCATAGCAAGGCTGCAACAGGGGGTTGCTGAGCTGAGAAACCCCCTGGGGCTCTGCCAGGGTAACGGGAAACTCTAGCTGCAAGACCTGCTGCTTTCCCTCCCTGGCTACCACTAGCCCTCCTTCTCTCACTGAGATCTGCTGCTGGCTACCTACCTGCAGCCTCCCCTCACTCCGCTTCTCCCTAGCTAATCCTAACCTGGGTCCTAGGCCATCTCCCTGACACTGTCTCCCCCTTACCAGGGATGAGCTCAGGGGCACCTCTCCAGATGCAACCGTCTTAGCGCTTGGCTGGCAGGTATCCCTGGGGTGGCACAAGCCTGCCACTGCCCCGGATACCCCCAGCCCATAGCCAGGCTGCAACAGGGGGTTGCTGATCTGAGACACCCCCTGAGACTTTGCCAGGGTAACGGGGAAAACTGGCTGGCTCACTTGCTGCCTTCTCTCCCCGGTTCCCACTGGCCCACCCAACCCTCTCCCAGGCAATCCTACCCTAGAGCTGGGTGCTAACGGGGCTAGCCCCTCTCCCTGAAGCTGTGCCCCCATTACCGGAGGTGAGCTCAGGGTTGCTGGTGCAGATGCACCCACCTTAGCTCCTGGCTGGCAGGTAATCTGGGGGTGGTCTAACTTTGCCACAACCCCGGACACCTCCAGCCCACAGCAAGGCTGCAACAGTGGGGCTCTTAACTGTGAGTCCCCTTGCTGCTCCGCCCAGGTAATGGGGAAGCCTGGTGGCCCTACAAGCTGCCCTTCCTTCCCCTCCCCTGAGATCTGATGCTGGCTACCTACCTGCAGCCTCCCCTCACTCCACTTCTCCCTAGCTAATCCTAACCTGGATCCTAGGGACACCTGAGTGAGGCCATCTCCCTGACACTGTCTCCCCATTACCAGGGCAGATGCACCCACCTTAGCTCTTGGCTGGCAGGTAATCTGGGGGTGGTCTAACTTTGCCACAACCCCGGACACCTCCAGCCCATAGCAAGGCTGCAACAGTGGGGCTCTTAACTGAGAGTCCCCTTACTGCTCCACCAGGGTAATGGGGACGTCTAGCTGCCCTACAAGCTGCCCGTCCTTCCCCTCCCCTGGTACCCCTATCTCCTGCCACCCCCCGGTCACCCCTATAGTGAAACAACAGGGCACAGTAATAGGGAAACATAAGTCAGAGTCAGTCTGCGACTTGGTCTGGCTTACCTTGCTGGTCCCCACAGAGACCGCCGCCTTCGTTGGTCCCAATTGCAGGGGGACTGGAGCGGCCGCCGCCGGCCCCATCTGGGCTGGGCAGCGCCGGGCCGCTGCCGCAACAGCGCCCGGGTTGGGTACAGGTAAAACGGTGCAGGACAAGGGTCCCAGGTCTTTGTGGAGGAACACAGCTCCATGCAAACTTGGTAAAATAACCCCCTTCCGCAAACCTTGTCCTTCCCCCCAAATAAAACTGCCGCTGGCAGGATGCCGGAGGCTGAGTCTTCTCTGCCGCCGCCGCTGGTTCTCCGCCGGGATCAGGTGGATGGCCGCTGCTCTCCGCCGCTGTTGCTGATGCAGCCCGTCCAGGTTCTCCAGGAGACGTCCCGAGGAGGGTTGTCGCCCCGGCTGGGCGGGAGCCATCAGAGGATGCCGCTAACTGGGTCATCTTTTCCGCAGCTCGTGAGCGTTGGCCCTGAGGGGCTTCTTCGCCTGACCGCGCACGGTCAGGGCACTGGGCATTATTGTGGCCCATTTGTTGGCAGTGCCGCAGCAGCTGCCGGTGCTTCTCCGCCACCGGTGGACTAACCCCACCAAGGGGCAACGGAGTCCAGAGCGTAGTTGCCTGAGCGCCGGGCTCATTCCAGAGCTTCTCCGCCGCCGGTGGACTAACCCCAGCAAGGGGCAACGGAGTCCAGAGTGGAGATGCTTGAGCACCGGGCTCTGGGAGGGGATAAGTGGGTCGGATCATCGCCAGCTTCAGCTGCTCGAGCCGCTCTGCTGGGGACATCTCTCCCTGCGCAAACATCAGGGCCAGCAATTCTGGGTAAAATGGACTGGCCGCCGCAACGGCCAATACCTCTCCTGGTGCAAGACCACCCGCTCCCTCCACATGTCTGATGGTTACAGCAGCTGCAGCTGTGGATCTTTGCTCAGCCTGCCGGGTTTCATGCTCACCGATTGCTGTCTCTCTCTCAGCCTTGCTGGCTGCTGGTCCCCATGCCGACTTGATGCACTCCTCCGGTCTCAGTGCCCGGCTCCAGTCAGATGGATGGCCGGCACTTTGGTTCTGGAGGCAATGCTTCTCACAAGTAGGGGAACAGTGAGGAGGTGCCATATCTTGTGTTATATGTTGTACACTGTGTGTTCAATATCTTTAGTCCCAGGAACTTGCAATTACCATCAAGTTCCCACTGGATCACAGTACCCCGCAGAATACTGTAATCCAGGTCCAGTTCGATCCCACCGCTGCCACCAGTTAATTACAAGCTTGTCACGGTAGCTTGCGACAAGTTGTGATTTACACCAAAACTATATATAAATATATATATACCTGGGTTTGAACTGGGACGAGACTTAAGATATAATAAAGTGATTTTATTCCTTGATAAAGGTGAACACAGCAAATATGTACAAATAACAGGCAAAATATAGACACTTACTTAAAAGATGAAAATAATGAAAACAGTCCCAGCTGGACTGGCAGTTTCATGCAGCAATCAGCCCAAGACATTGCATGGCGTTTCTTCTCAGCAATCAAGATGGTATAGCACAACAGGCCTGATGACATGCAGGCCTGAAGAGCATTTGCATGCAGAACAATGGACAACATGAACAACAATGGGTAAAAGGTGGTTCTGACATATATATCATTTTAACCCCCTCCTTCCCAGTTTACGGCTCCGTGCCGTCTAGTAAAAAGTCTTTGAAGCTCTTTTGGCTTCCATTGAAGTGTGAATTACCACATTTACAAAAACATCCACTTCCCTTGGTCTTTGATGATCAGGTTAGTAAATTCTCCTTTCCTGCTCATCACAACAGGGGTTCCTCAGAACTCAACCAAAGTTTCATATTTACTGCAAATTACCTCCTAACTTGAGTTCAGTAAAACATACAGTCAGGTGAGATATATTACTGCATTCTGTGACACCTGACGTTCGCAGAGAGACCCAACATTACATTGTAATATGAAAATTAATAGAGATATTAATATCTGGCATTTCGTAACAGGTAAATGTACAATGTTTAGCCTCAAAACGATGGGCTACATCCAACGGATACACATATGTAATTGTTATCCTTTTCAGCCAAGGACATCTCATAGTATTCTTATATTTAATAAAGTTACTCACTTTGATTGTCTGCTGGGGGATACCTTTTGCTGGAAGGTGTGAATAACAAACCCTTCCCTTCCTTTTGCCTGCTTCCCGCATAAACAAATAGGTAATTACTTCTTGAGCTATGTATCACACCTCTCTGTTGATATACACTTCCAGTGAATATCAAACGTGAATACTCATATGAGGCACCATTTGGTTCCTCATGCATTACAAAGGCAGGCATTCTGCCTGTACATTTTAAAAACCTTTCTGCTTTTCACCTTCCACTCCAATTAAGCCTTTTGAAGTCCAGGTTTCCTGAAAAGACACCATACAGTGGAATTTCCTTAAACTGTAGCTTATTAACCCCTGATGATCCAGTGTGTGTGTTATGCAAACACTGATTAACCCAGACATTACAATGGGACAGGGAAACAGGGGAGAATACATTTACAGGTTATAACAAGGGTAAAATCACATTTCTGGGCCTCAGCCCAGTTAACCCCTTGTCTCCCTGGCGAGGTTAGAGGGGGGCCCTTGGGGTGTAACCCCGTTAATCCCGGGCCAAACCCTCCCTACCGTCACACCTCCCCTGCTCAAGGGCCCCTGGTACCCCAGCGGCCTCCCCATGGCCCTGGGATACCACTGGCGCTCTTGACGCACTCAATACGTCCTGAGGGATTGGCCTGGCAAAATTGTCCTCCGGCATTGACCAGTACACAGTGGATTGTAAAGTCCAGTTCCTGCAAAGCCGGGCATTCACCTTTGCCTCCCTCTGCCCAAACAGGAGACCAGCTATATAGCACAGACCATCGCTTTCCTGTCAACCAAGTCTGGGACAGGGTTATGTCACCCTTCTGTAGGGACCCTACCTGTCCTGGCTCTGTGCCACCCTGTAGCTGATCCGCTATACTCCTGACTCTCCTCCCTGGCTGCCTATCTACCCACAGCCCCTCCTTTGGGAACCCTGGGGAATCTGTCAGAGGGGTCACTCCTGGCCAGTCAGAACAAGGGACCTTCTGCCTACCTAGCCCAGCCCTAGCTTCTGCCAGCTGCCTAACACCCCACTGACTTCCTATCTTCCCCTGCTTCCCAGGGTCTCCCTGCCTAGCCTCCCCTAGGCTTAGCACCTCAGCCCCTGCTGATGACTCCTGCTTC
Organism: Ascaphus truei; assembly: GCF_040206685.1. Classification (NCBI taxonomy): domain Eukaryota; kingdom Metazoa; phylum Chordata; class Amphibia; order Anura; family Ascaphidae; genus Ascaphus; species Ascaphus truei. The sequence continues at coordinate 539,860,761 of NC_134483.1, forward strand.
TTACCTCCCTGCAGCCCACCTGCACTCCTCTCCTCCCTGGGCAATCCTAACCCAGACCCTGGAACTACCTGAGTGCACCTACCTCCCTGACCTTGTCTCCCCCTTATCAGGGATGAGCTCAGGGGCACCTCTCCAGATGCACCCGCCTTAGCGCTTGGCTGGCAGGTATCCCTGGGGTGGCAAAAACTGGCCACTGCCCATGATACCCCCAGCCCATAGGTAGGCTGCAACAGGGGGTTGCTGATCTGAGAAACCCCCTGGGGCTCTGCCAGGGTAACGGGAAACTCTAGCTGCAAGACCTGCTGCTTTCCCTCCCTGGCTACCACTAGCCCTCCTTCTCTCACTGAGATCTGCTGCTGGCTACCTACCTGCAGCCTCCCCTCACTCCGCTTCTCCCTAGCTAATCCTAACCTGGATCCTAGGGACACCTGAGTGAGGCCATCTCCCTGACACTGTCTCCCCCTTAGCAGGGATGAGCTCAGGGGCACCTCTCCAGATGCAACCGCCTTAGCTTTTGGCTGGCAGGTAATCTGGGGGTGGTCTAACTGTGCCACAACCCCTGGTACCTCCAGCCCATAGCAAGGCTGCAACAGGGGGTTGCTGAGCTGAGAAACCCCCTGGGGCTCTGCCAGGGTAACGGGAAACTCTAGCTGCAAGACCTGCTGCTTTCCCTCCCTGGCTACCACTAGCCCTCCTTCTCTCACTGAGATCTGCTGCTGGCTACCTACCTGCAGCCTCCCCTCACTCCGCTTCTCCCTAGCTAATCCTAACCTGGGTCCTAGGCCATCTCCCTGACACTGTCTCCCCCTTACCAGGGATGAGCTCAGGGGCACCTCTCCAGATGCAACCGTCTTAGCGCTTGGCTGGCAGGTATCCCTGGGGTGGCACAAGCCTGCCACTGCCCCGGATACCCCCAGCCCATAGCCAGGCTGCAACAGGGGGTTGCTGATCTGAGACACCCCCTGAGACTTTGCCAGGGTAACGGGGAAAACTGGCTGGCTCACTTGCTGCCTTCTCTCCCCGGTTCCCACTGGCCCACCCAACCCTCTCCCAGGCAATCCTACCCTAGAGCTGGGTGCTAACGGGGCTAGCCCCTCTCCCTGAAGCTGTGCCCCCATTACCGGAGGTGAGCTCAGGGTTGCTGGTGCAGATGCACCCACCTTAGCTCCTGGCTGGCAGGTAATCTGGGGGTGGTCTAACTTTGCCACAACCCCGGACACCTCCAGCCCACAGCAAGGCTGCAACAGTGGGGCTCTTAACTGTGAGTCCCCTTGCTGCTCCGCCCAGGTAATGGGGAAGCCTGGTGGCCCTACAAGCTGCCCTTCCTTCCCCTCCCCTGAGATCTGATGCTGGCTACCTACCTGCAGCCTCCCCTCACTCCACTTCTCCCTAGCTAATCCTAACCTGGATCCTAGGGACACCTGAGTGAGGCCATCTCCCTGACACTGTCTCCCCATTACCAGGGCAGATGCACCCACCTTAGCTCTTGGCTGGCAGGTAATCTGGGGGTGGTCTAACTTTGCCACAACCCCGGACACCTCCAGCCCATAGCAAGGCTGCAACAGTGGGGCTCTTAACTGAGAGTCCCCTTACTGCTCCACCAGGGTAATGGGGACGTCTAGCTGCCCTACAAGCTGCCCGTCCTTCCCCTCCCCTGGTACCCCTATCTCCTGCCACCCCCCGGTCACCCCTATAGTGAAACAACAGGGCACAGTAATAGGGAAACATAAGTCAGAGTCAGTCTGCGACTTGGTCTGGCTTACCTTGCTGGTCCCCACAGAGACCGCCGCCTTCGTTGGTCCCAATTGCAGGGGGACTGGAGCGGCCGCCGCCGGCCCCATCTGGGCTGGGCAGCGCCGGGCCGCTGCCGCAACAGCGCCCGGGTTGGGTACAGGTAAAACGGTGCAGGACAAGGGTCCCAGGTCTTTGTGGAGGAACACAGCTCCATGCAAACTTGGTAAAATAACCCCCTTCCGCAAACCTTGTCCTTCCCCCCAAATAAAACTGCCGCTGGCAGGATGCCGGAGGCTGAGTCTTCTCTGCCGCCGCCGCTGGTTCTCCGCCGGGATCAGGTGGATGGCCGCTGCTCTCCGCCGCTGTTGCTGATGCAGCCCGTCCAGGTTCTCCAGGAGACGTCCCGAGGAGGGTTGTCGCCCCGGCTGGGCGGGAGCCATCAGAGGATGCCGCTAACTGGGTCATCTTTTCCGCAGCTCGTGAGCGTTGGCCCTGAGGGGCTTCTTCGCCTGACCGCGCACGGTCAGGGCACTGGGCATTATTGTGGCCCATTTGTTGGCAGTGCCGCAGCAGCTGCCGGTGCTTCTCCGCCACCGGTGGACTAACCCCACCAAGGGGCAACGGAGTCCAGAGCGTAGTTGCCTGAGCGCCGGGCTCATTCCAGAGCTTCTCCGCCGCCGGTGGACTAACCCCAGCAAGGGGCAACGGAGTCCAGAGCGGAGATGCTTGAGCACCGGGCTCTGGGAGGGGATAAGTGGGTCGGATCATCGCCAGCTTCAGCTGCTCGAGCCGCTCTGCTGGGGACATCTCTCCCTGCGCAAACATCAGGGCCAGCAATTCTGGGTAAAATGGACTGGCCGCCGCAACGGCCAATACCTCTCCTGGTGCAAGACCACCCGCTCCCTCCACATGTCTGATGGTTACAGCAGCTGCAGCTGTGGATCTTTGCTCAGCCTGCCGGGTTTCATGCTCACCGATTGCTGTCTCTCTCTCAGCCTTGCTGGCTGCTGGTCCCCATGCCGACTTGATGCACTCCTCCGGTCTCAGTGCCCGGCTCCAGTCAGACGGATGGCCGGCACTTTGGTTCTGGAGGCAATGCTTCTCACAAGTAGGGGAACAGTGAGGAGGTGCCATATCTTGTGTTATATGTTGTACACTGTGTGTTCAATATCTTTAGTCCCAGGAACTTGCAATTACAATCAAGTTCCCACTGGATCACAGTACCCCGCAGAATACTGTAATCCAGGTCCAGTTCGATCCCACCGCTGCCACCAGTTAATTACAAGCTTGTCACGGTAGCTTGCGACAAGTTGTGATTTACACCAAAACTATATATAAATATATATATACCTGGGTTTGAACTGGGACGAGACTTAAGATATAATAAAGTGATTTTATTCCTTGATAAAGGTGAACACAGCAAATATGTACAAATAACAGGCAAAATATAGACACTTACTTAAAAGATGAAAATAATGAAAACAGTCCCAGCTGGACTGGCAGTTTCATGCAGCAATCAGCCCAAGACATTGCATGGCGTTTCTTCTCAGCAATCAAGATGGTATAGCACAACAGGCCTGATGACATGCAGGCCTGAAGAGCATTTGCATGCAGAACAATGGACAACATGAACAACAATGGGTAAAAGGTGGTTCTGACATATATATCATTTTAACCCCCTCCTTCCCAGTTTACGGCTCCGTGCCGTCTAGTAAAAAGTCTTTGAAGCTCTTTTGGCTTCCATTGAAGTGTGAATTACCACATTTACAAAAACATCCACTTCCCTTGGTCTTTGATGATCAGGTTAGTAAATTCTCCTTTCCTGCTCATCACAACAGGGGTTCCTCAGAACTCAACCAAAGTTTCATATTTACTGCAAATTACCTCCTAACTTGAGTTCAGTAAAACATACAGTCAGGTGAGATATATTACTGCATTCTGTGACACCTGACGTTCGCAGAGAGACCCAACATTACATTGTAATATGAAAATTAATAGAGATATTAATATCTGGCATTTCGTAACAGGTAAATGTACAATGTTTAGCCTCAAAACGATGGGCTACATCCAACGGATACACATATGTAATTGTTATCCTTTTCAGCCAAGGACATCTCATAGTATTCTTATATTTAATAAAGTTACTCACTTTGATTGTCTGCTGGGGGATACCTTTTGCTGGAAGGTGTGAATAACAAACCCTTCCCTTCCTTTTGCCTGCTTCCCGCATAAACAAATAGGTAATTACTTCTTGAGCTATGTATCACACCTCTCTGTTGATATACACTTCCAGTGAATATCAAACGTGAATACTCATATGAGGCACCATTTGGTTCCTCATGCATTACAAAGGCAGGCATTCTGCCTGTACATTTTAAAAACCCTTCTGCTTTTCACCTTCCACTCCAATTAAGCCCTTTGAAGTCCAGGTTTCCTGAAAAGACACCATACAGTGGAATTTCCTTAAACTATAGCTTATTAACCTCTGATGATCCAGTGTGTGTATTATGCAAACACTGATTAACCCAGACATTACAATGGGACAGGGAAACAGGGGAGAATACATTTACAGGTTATAACAAAGGTAAAATCACATTTCTGGGCTTCAGCCCAGTTAACCCCTTGTCTCCCTGGCGAGGTTAGAGTGGGGCCCTTGGGGTGTAACCCCGTTAATCCCGGGCCAAACCCTCCCTACCGTCACACACATCCAGCTCCTCCTTCAGCCAACTCGGTTCATAATTGGCAGATACAGGGACCCCTCCCCCTGGTAGATATTAAGGGAGGGTCCCACAGGTTCACTTGATGACCCATGATTGGCTCTGACCCTGTCACAGTCCAGGAGGGTGCGGCCACAGCTTTTGCACCACTTCCCCCAGCAGGGTGGGGTTCTTTATTTTGCGCCAATCCCGGCCAACTCCTTGCAATAGCATAATTTGCAAAATTTTCTTCAATCAGCCCACGCGGTCTCCCAGGGAAGCGGGAACCGCCATCTTGGTTTGCACGGCCATTCACATAAGCAACTGAGGTAGATACTGGTCTGTTGATCACCATCTGGCAATCAGGTTCTCCATCCCCACCGCACATAACAACAATGTCCTCCACACTCTCATCCAGGGCAGCACCCCGGGATCCTAGTCAGTACAAAAACGGCGCAGCCACTGCTTTAGCGCCACTCCATAGCAAACTAGCCAAAGTCACTTCGGTAGTCTGTACTTCTGTGGTACACACACCACGTGCGCTCTCTCCATCAGGCGCTGGCCACCATCTTAGATTCTCCGCACCGCGCGGAACTTCACTACTTGCGGTCGCCATCTTTACTTGATAACTGCGATCGCACATGGTGCTCCTCTCTGCTGGGCAGCCACCATTTCGAAGCAATAAAGAATGCCAGTGCACCACCTACATGTATCCCATGTATGTCTGACTCATGTTACTACCTCAGGCTAGGCTCACTCTCTCAGTGTATGCTGTGTCTACCTTCCTCCAGTATGTGCTCTGTGGTAAGTGTTCTGGTTACTGGCTAGAGTACTCTGGCTTCTCCCATGCAGTACTAGGGCATCAACCTCCTATTGGCCAGCCTAGCGCAGATCCTCTCAGGAATTCCTGACCCAGGTTAACCAGGCTATCCCCTCAGGCATCCTACGACTAGCTGCCTCAAGGTGACTAGAACAGCTATAGCCCTGTCTCCAGACCCACTTTACTCCTCTCAGGGCCCTAGGGTGTGCTTTGTGAGCGTCCTCACACTCCTGACTACCCCTAGGTTCCCGTCCCATCCACAGCACTGACTGGCAGCATACACTCTCCTGTTTCCCAGTGTGCCTAGCAAAAGCCTGTCCTGTTGATAGGTCATCTCAGCAGTGCCTCCACCCAATCTCATATTGGCCCCTGTGGGTGTCATCTGCTCCCAATTACGTGTATGTGTCATGTGGTGCACCTGCTGGCAACAGGACTCCTGAGTCTCCCGCTGGTTGGTAATGGGGAATATCACCATGACAGGCGTCTGAGGTAGTGTTCTGAGTCCTATTCACATTTGGTACAGCGCCTCCACCCCATCAGGATCCCTACGGCAGCAGGGAGGAGTATCTGACAGGAAACTCCTTGGTGCATCTTCCTGGGGAATAACTCCAAACTCACTCAGGAAGGATCTCTTGAACCAGGGCATCTTTAATAGCATGTTACGTGGCAGACTGCCCATCATAGCGGCCGTCACTTAGCCGCTCATTTCGTTGAGGTACTCCATGCAGAAGGTTCCTCCTCTCTTAATTGAGTTGCTCTCCTCCTCTCCCCTAAGGGAGACCACCAGCTGTGCCATGTCCCTGGACACAGTGTGTAATCAGCTTGCACTTGACTCTCTGACAGACAGACTTGAACTGCTGCAGACACTTCACTCAGGAACATAAGTACATAACCTTGGACTGACTTAGACTGACTAACTTTAGGCAGTTCTGTGTAATATATAGACTCCAGAAAGGCCCACCTCTATGTCACTAACAGTGGACACAAAGCATGTTGTCACTTCCTTTGCTACATATGACACTTCACCAGGGATTGAGGGCAAACCTCCATGATAGTTACTGGCAACCCTGCCTTCTTACCAGGATTACTGCCAGCATGAGAGAGATCTGTACACCAATTTTACACATGGCTACATAAATATCACTGTAAAAGTATTTGCATGGGCAACTAGTGATCAAGCTCCAGTTAGGAGATGTGACATTGAAATAACTTTAACAAGTCGAGCATTGGAAATCTCTGGGTCTGTTGTGTCTGTGTTTTGGCTCCTGAGACCCTGACAATACCATTTGCTATTCAGAAACAAAAAAAAGGTAAGTGAAAATCCTGTACAGAAGCCAATAATTCAAAGGCAAAAAATGTCTTCATCTCCCAGCAATATAAACAATTGGTAAGAGCCATGGATAAGCCTAGAGCATAATTACTTTGGCCTGAATCTAAGGATATAATGTATATATTTATTGATAGAAGACGGTAACATAACCTATACATTTCCATAGCATACCGTTTGGTCAGTGGAAAACCAAGTGGTTTACGTAAAGATGGTACATTTATTGAGGTTTCTAACTGTTAGGTCACTTCCTCACTTCCTTCCTTCTCAATATGTTCCATTTTTCAAGGAACTTATCCAATTTCATCTTAAACTCCCTTCCATGAATTTGATATTGCTGCTTCCTTCTGGAAGCAAACTCCTGTCTGATTAACTTTTGAGTGAAAAATACATGTCTCGCTAACAATCTTGACCTCTCCTTAGTATGTTTTTCATTTTTGGATCCTACAGGACAGGATCTTGTATTATGCATTGCTTTGTTGTACGATTCTCTGACAGTTGTCTATTCTGGAGGAATAGTGAGGGAAAATGCTGTTTTCATAGCCTGTTAAGTAACCAACTTAATTGTTCCTCTTCTTTTACCTTATTTATGAAGGTACCTTCAAGATGGTGCACACTGTTTGTCAAGTGACCAGCCTCAGTGTTTCTTCTAGATTTTGTCAACGTGCTTGGCCATGGGATGCAGAGCGCACCTACACTGCGCAGTAGGAGGAGTTAGAGAGTTCTTTGATAATGAGTGGCAGATATCTTTTTACTAACTGCAGATCAAGCCTTATTATTTATTTCGGTCTTTTTTCTTGACATATTTCTATACCGGTTTTTTTTAATTTAGTTATTTGAAATATTTTACCAAAAGAGATCCAATGAGGGAGATAAAGTTACTATCCCTACATCATACAGAGAAGCATGTATATCAAGACTAAATGGTGAAATTCTGGGACACAACCAAACCTACACCCTACATCAAAGATTGTTTCTTTGTTACATCTAGTGTTTTCCCCCAGAATTGTAGCACTTTTCTCTTCATACATATTTATTTATTTATAATCACATTTATATAGCACCCTTATTCAAACCGCTGAACATTAGTTAGTAAAACTGGTTTGGTTGGTGGGCACCAGAGGGGACATTATGGACCGGACAATGGGTTGGGAGCATTTCAGAGTTACTCGGTTGGTGGACAGGGGTTGGTGTAAGGTCTATGGATTTAATGTGGTCAGTGGCATGGTGATGGGTCTGACAGTGGGGACAGTGGTGTCAATTGGATCTATGAGGTGGGTGACTTTGTAGTTTTTGGAGAGACTTTAGGAAGGTTCGGGAAGGGGTGAGGGTAGGGGAGATCATGGGCATTGGGGTGAGAGTGGGAATATGCTTCTGACACTGAGTTATCAGACAGAAGCTAAATCCAAAACATTGGGGCCCCGACCCACACAGCCCTGGTATTGACCTAGCGCGTCGTTAAGTGCTAACAGGTATCTTCAAGGCTCACTAATGCAGTGTTAAGTGCTGATTTCAGCTGCAAGGGGCTTTGCATTATGTATAACTGAGGATACTGCTAATAATATCCCAAAGAGGAGTTCCTTCTAACATCCCCTATCCAGAGCTCCCTTGTAGTTAAATAGTTAAAGCAGGGGTTTAACCATGTGCTAGAAGAGCACACACACACACATCTATATTAGCATACCTTTCTCTCTCCCTCCCCCCCCCCCCTCCCTTTCTTCTCTTTTCCCCCCTCTCCCTCTCTTTCGCCCCCTCTAGCAAAAAACATAATTCAGGATCAGGTGAGAGCTAAAGATACCTTTAACCCTAGTCACGTCATTTGAACCTAGCGCAGGTCAGTGCTAACTTGCTAACAGTGCTAACTTAACATGACATTACGCCTATACAAATGACTCTGCACCTGGCCCTGAAGAGTTACCACTTCGGTGTCAAAACGCATAGTGGCGCTAAGTACCACCAACATACAGTATTGGCTCTGGGGTAATGAAAGGAATCGAAAGCTATGAAAACAATAGCCAGCCCCCAGCCCCCTCCCCAGCTACAACAATGGAAAAGGAATGGTTCCATATCTCTCACATTAACACAGACGTTCATGGACCGTACCAACAATGGCCCAATGGTGATATGTGTAACCTCTGATGAAGTTCCAAGAAGAAAAGTAAGGTATTAAAGGGGCTAAAGATTCTGCCTGATAAATACTTCATCAATATGGAATGGCTCCATCTTAAAACCCACCTCCTTAAGGAAACACGAGTAGCTCTGTGGCTGATACTTTACACCTCATACATAAACCTTGGCCCCTTGCAGACGCACTTACCAGAACGCCCTCCTACTGTCTATGTACGTTCTTCCTACTTACCAATTAGATTGTGAGCTCTTCGGGGCAGGGACTCCTTTTCCTAAGTGTCACTTTTATGTCTGAAACACTAATTCCCATTATGTGTTTGTGACGGTGAGGGGGTAACCAGGCCCAATAGTCAAGGTTAAGCCCGTTTGGTTACCTCTGATCCTTGTATTGGGGTTCGGGAGTGTCAGCTCTTGAGCCCAGTGATTTTCTATGCATTGTAAGTAATTATGCGACAATAAAGAATGTATGTGTTTTTACCTTTCCAGGAGTGCCAGAAAGCAGAGATTGCTGGGCTATGAGTTCCAAGGGGTTTTACGGAGAAAGTCTTGTCAGAATGCGTCTAGGTAGTCGGGTTCCAGAGTTGCTGAAGACCCCAAAAATGTACCCGGGAAACCCAGGAATCATGTCGGATTCTCGGATACATTGAGATTCATTGCTCCGGCACAATCTCCCCTTGAAAATTCTTGCGCACTCACCGCTAGGATTCCCTGCTTCAGCACAGACCAGAAAGGTAAATGGGGCATAGGGATGTGTAGTATCCCTGGAATGGTAAAGGTGTCCCTAGTTTAAGAGGGGATGCCCAGGTCACCCAGAACCAGGTATAGGGGTTCTGGGGGTGCTCCAACCATACATAAGGTTGCGAGGATTTTTAACGTCTAAGTCCAGTATAGTGTGTGGGGAATATGGCTAGTAGGAATAAAGTGCAATTTCTATTCTCCATAACTATAAGACTTAGTAAAGTATATAAATGTATGGTTTTATTAAACAGTGGGTTTAAAGTACATATATGCTTGTGCACGGTATTATGAGCTGAGTCTTTCCGGGCTGATGTTCTGGGTGAGTCACTGGGCTACCAGCTTGGTGCCACTGTGTCTACCCAGACATCAGACATGAAAGCCTCGGAGGATGCCAGAGGTGTGAAGAGCATTTGGGCAGGAGGTTTAGGCTGAGCACTCACGTCCTGGGATGAATGGCATGTCCTCGGACTACCATTTGCCTTGCCAGAATGAGTGGAGCCTAAAACAGCGGTTGGCTTCTGCATACCAAGTGGCTGAGGTGCCAGGTTGGCACACGCCCTTGGTAGATGCCGAAGATCCACTTGCCCGGCTTCAGAAGACTGGCATCCGTCTAATTGGCTGGTAGGAAATGTCCCACGCTCGGATTGGCTGGAGTATTTCATGAATGAACTCTGAAATACTATAAGAAACCCTCAGCCAATCCGGAGAGCAGATTCTAAGCCCCAGAACAGCAGCGGCAAATTTGAAATGACCAAAAGAGGCTCTTGGAGAAAAAGCAGCGAGCCGTCTTCAGAAATTTCAAGGTGGAAAATGTTCTAAATCTCACTTTTTGGGGCAAAGTTCTAAGAATTGAACGTAGCGGTCGTGGCTGGGATTGCAAGCAGAAAACAGTTCCAGGACGTTTGGGACTAATTCCCGGTCAAGGGATTTCAGCACCTCCGGAAGAAAGAGACCGGTGGCGTCAGGAACCTCAAGCTGATTTGAGTTCCAGGACATTTGGGACAAAGTCTCAGTCAACTAAAAACTTTGTTTCTTTGAGTATTTCAATCAGGAAGGCTTGTTCTTTCCCCCAGACCCCCAGGAAGTGTGTCTTTCTCATGTATTTTGTGTTTCACTATTGTGTTTGCCTGTTTAAGTGAATAAATGACAATTTATTTCATCAACTCGTTTTGCTCAGTGTTATGATCCCGGTATAAAAGGTGTAAATGCCTGGTCTCCCGTGACAAGCTTGTTTTCATTGATAAATAAAATGGTAAAGAAACCCCTAAGAGCTTGCGTGTATCTATGTGTTTGTTTACTTTGTCCAGCTGGTCTCAGCTGTTTTGGAGGTTAGTGGCTCCTCCCACCCAGGGTTTAAAGCTCGCCCCTCCCCACTGTCCAGGTAAGCAGGTTTTCTTTTCATGCAGCTGGTTGCGACAGGTTCAATGCCAGGACCATCCTTCCTCTAATTATAGAGGTAAATAAGGATTTTAATCAGTTAGTGTTAGGACCTGCGATATTAGGGTCATGCCTTGAAAGTGGCTCGAAGGCTTATACGCTTTGGCCAAAGGGTTAACTAAATTACCCTTTTTTCAAGAGATATATACAGTAGGTATTTCACTGTGTATTTTTGTCACATTGGATGTTGCTCCGGACTTCTTTGTTTCTTGTATTAATTGGTATTTATATGATTGTCACGTGCATTACTGCTGCGAAGCGCTATGTAAATTAATGGCGCTATATAAATAAAGACATACATACATACATTGAATCTCAGGAAAAAATTCTCAAAACATGAGTCCCATGCACCACTATTACTTCATTTCACTTCCCTTTCATCTCCGTCCTGCATACTGTAGGTACTATAATGTACCCCAAACTCTGCCGAGATCCAAACTTCTGTGTATTTTCCAGCCTCGTATACTGACATTTACAACTTGCCAAGGAGTATCAGTGCTTCATTTCCGCATTGCGGAAGGTATTGCTGGGCTTGCCATGTCAGCTCTCATCTGGTGGCACAGTAAGTCAATCAACCGTACACTGGACACAGTAGGTTTTAACCAGTAGCCTCCAGCGTGTTGCTCTAACTGCACCTGACCCTAAAATTACAGTCACCTTAGAGCCAACAATTATCTGCGGGCCAGGGCCTGGGAACAGGAGAAACAATACATTTGGGGAGGAAAGTCAGGCCGATTGGCTGCTGAAGGTCCATTCCGTTTCTTAACACTCCGACACTTCAGGAAGCCGGCTAATTGCTTCTTGAATGACCCCACTGTTACAGACTCAGTCACTGTGGTTGTGAGGCCATTCCACACATTTATAGTTCCTCGGGCTTCCTGGCATCTGCTTTCAATTTAGTTTTCTCCAGTTTCCCTGTACGTCCCAGTGACCTCTTACCTGTTTGGAGGTGAAAATAATAACAAGGGCTGACACGTCTCAGTGTCCCTCTGGTCTTACTTGTTTCTATCAATAAATCTCTCCAATCCCCACATTGGATTATCTCTGACGGGGACTATTACAGGGCAAGCACAGTAAATGTGATTGGGATGTGTTACTCCGCATGAAAGCCTGACCATGTATGGTATTTATAGAAGACAATTCAGTATTTACAAAGGAATACCTATTGAATCAGAATGACAGCTTTGATTTACATGTTTTTTACAATCTAAGGACCTTTATGTTGGCATCATTTGGGGATTGAAGAACAAGCATATAATATTAATAATTTAACATTAAAGGCTGAGAACTTTACACACAAACATAGATCTTTATGGAAAGTTTCACTATAAACTTCTCCAATGCAACATAAGGGTCTGTTTGTCAGAACTGGGGCAAAACCAGTGACATCGTTATGCAGATGCTGTATATCAAACGAAAAAGCTAATTGCTTGCAATAGGATACATTTTCTTTAATAAATGCAGTGCTGTTTTTTGCACGGCTATTACCCCGATTTTGCAGCCATGTAAGTACAGCTCAACCCTATTATAACGCGATCCGTTACAACGCGAATCCGCTTATAATCCGATGCAAGCGTGGCTCCCGATTTTCGTATTTATGAATACTTTACAACACGATTATTGAAATCTTAAATTCTTTATTGTAGAATGCATACAATTGTACATTATTTCTAACGCGATCCGCTTATAACGCGGTGTGATTCTTTGGAACCCAAGCACAGCGTTATAAGGGGTTGAGCTGTAGTCGCCTTTATGCCCTGATGCCATATTTCCAATAATATTCTTATCTTCTCAAATGTGAAACTGATGCATCTTAGGGGTATGTGGATCTGCATATAATGTGGAGTCTTTTTTGTTTTTTTTGCAGAGGCCAATAGAGCACTTCTAAGATAAATACAATAAAAATGTGAAGGCACAAGTTCTTACATATAAAATGAAATAAAGTAAAACTATAATTATGAAGAAAAAAATGTATATTCTGTATATTTTAATGTTCATCTTTGCTTCTGGGTTTTTTTTTAATCGTGTTTCGCATGTAACTGATCAGACATTTTACTTGTCTCCTTTAAAGATTACAAACGTTTGATGCATAAATTCCCTCTTGTATTTATTATCACAGCACAAATACATATATTTCCCATCATATAATGGTATCAAGTCTCAAAGACTTACAATTAAGAAGCATATATGTACCCCCCCCCCCCCCCCGCGCCCCTTTGGGACTACTATATCACTTAATGGGTTAACTATCTGGGATCACTCAAGTTACTCCCTCCACATCATGTGATGTAGGATGACTATGCAGTGAGGACAGCCACTCCTGTGTATGTCTTGTGACCAGTGATGTCACTATAGGGAGATAGAAGGGTATACTGTATGTAGCTCCGCCCAATGTTCTAGAAGCAGAGTTCTCCTGGGATCCTCACTGTGAGTCCTGTAAATAGGTCTGTGTGTGTATAGATTCATGTATTAAGAAGTGCCCTGTCACCCTTTGTTGTTTTCAGTTAAGGAACATGTCCCTTTAATTAAGCACCAGCAGTATGGGTCCTAGATTGTTCCCACTATTGAACGGGAGGGAGCATGCTTTCAGTAAGGAGTTCTCCGTGTTAGTAACTCCAGCGTGAGTTTGGATCGGTCTAACCTGAAGGTCCCCAGTCCAGTCCTCATCACATTGGTATTGAAGAAGTATGCAGGACGCAGCAGCGGGTTCCCAATTGAGCCGCCCAAAGGGCATTCCAGAGAGGTTCGTTTAACATGAGGCGTCACTAACTCTATACAAGAGACTGCCAATTTAACAGTTACTGTGGGTAACAAGCCAAGTACCTCCCCAGCGCAAGAGTGAGAGCTGCAAAGAAGTCCTGATTATTATTTGCCACGCGTTATTAGTCATGTATGAAGTATATCAATGTCTGTGAAGCATTATTGACGGATGTCCAATAAAGCACTCTGGCCCGGATTCATCAAATACAGCTGCTTTTATTTTATTCTAATAACACGGTATTGAAGTAGGGGGTGTACGGAGCAGAACCGCATTAATTTCAGCCCTGGGGACCCCCTACTTTCCAAGTTACAGGTCCCGGTATGGGGTGCCGGTATCTACCTGCATTGTTTAAATCACCTCTGTCATGTGACCGGAACATTTAAACTTTGCGGAGAGGTCCAAGTCTTTGTCTCCATTTTACCGTTCTCGCAACTTTATAAACAGAATAAGTAAACTTTCAATTCCACTTGGTGCCTTATTTAGGACCGTAGCGTTATTTATGAATCCCTACGTATCCTTTCGCTATTCACTCACCATGCATATTTTACAATTCGCTAACATCTCCGATTTATTGAAATTTGATGAATCCGGGCTTATATGTTTTATAAAAGTTCCTGGCGCCCATCCTTGTTACATTCAAGCATCCACACCCAGCCTGCACCTACCCAGCACCCTGAGCAGGTGTGAGAGACTGAACATTGCCAATGTATATAGTCAATCCGATGTAAACTCCTTTGGAGCCGGGTAAGGAGAGTCACATTTGTAACATTTTAGGGATGGATATCATAATAATATCATGATATATTAAGTATGTTAATCAGTCTGGCACACACAGGGTTAATGTTGCATTCAAATTGTCTTAAAAATACAAGAATTGTTTGTTTGGCCTGTTCAACACTTGACCAAGCCTAGGTTATAGGACTGATATGATCTAGAGATAAGGACATCTGTGGTTGAAGAGGGGATGAAAATATGGCTTTCCCGACACTAGAATAAGGACACTTTTAAATAAACCTTGAAAGGCATTATTTGGGAGTTCTGCAACGTGGCAGGGGGCATGGCTGAGAAGGTATTCCAAAAAGAGTACATTTATTAAATATGAAGATATCATGGGACCAACAGCAATTTGCAAGAAGAACAAATAGATATTTGTAACTCTTGCAATGAGACTAATCAAATGCTCTCAACCCCTTCACAATTAGGAGGTGCCAAGGACATATATCTGTATCTCCTGCACAAATAGATATGAGGTGGTCAGATTTGTCAGTGAATAGCAAGCACACCGACGCAACAGTGAAGATGGCGTTTGTTTAAGTATTATAGAAAAAAGTTATCAATTGATGCAAACTTTAAAGTTTAAAGAAAGTTTTTTTTTCCTTTCAAGTAGTAAAACTGCCAGAGTTGATTGATGAAAGATGGGAGCTTATGTTGTTCTCAATTAAGGGAATTTAGCATATAAAAGCCCTACTTTTTAATTATGAGTTTGAATTCAACAGAGGTTTGTTTTGGGATCAGACATGTGAATTATCATCTTTCCTCTGCCAGTGACCTCTCTAGGAAGAACCTATGACATGTGCTAACGTACAGGGATTTCCGCTTATGTTTATTCTTTTAGTTTAAGAAACTGTCTGCATTTCTTATATATGTTCTTGTAATTATCTTTTTCTGTAACTTAAGCACTGTATTTTGGCATATTAAAGCTGAAATTTAATAAGTAATACTTTGGACTCTGATTGAACTGTTGCACGCGTTGTAGAGAATAAATTACATTTTTGGACGCATTTCGGCTACAACAGATTTTTGCGTGTCAAGTGCATAGTTTTTTTTTAATAAATAGGGACCCAAGACCCTGGCAAATATATATATATTGTTTTGCGTTTATCTTTGGTGGTGGCAGCCGATGTAGATTCTAACAGAGTAATGGTAAATATTAACTCATTTGAAGAACCTTGCGAAGGAGAAAGGTGAGTTGGTCAGTTTAGCCGTGTCTCTTAACCCTGGTTGCATATATAAGTCACATGCTTACAAGTATGCTGTTTGTGGCAGATGGTATATTGGGACGGATTAAGGGCAGGTATTATTACATAGTTATAGCTACATAGTAGATGAGGTTGAAAAAAGACGTACGACCATCAAGTTCAACCTATGCAAAATTTAGAGGTGAATATTGAATCGGCTAGATAGCTGTATGTATTAACCCTTATCCCATATACAGGTCACGCACTCACAGCTGTGCTGAACGAGACAATGGCCATGACATTTCTTATTCCAATTATTGTAATGCTTTTATTTAAACATGCAGTGAAATTATTCCACGGAAGATAGCTATGTTGTCGCATATGTGTCTTAACGTGTTTGTAGCACATGTGAGAGTAAATGCCCCTGTAAGATCAAAAATAACATAGAATACGTTTTATCCAGTCTTGCCTTTTAACCAAACATTGCGCTTCACAAGAATTTGGGACTCGCAGCTGTGTATTCAACATATTAATGTTATAGTTCCTGACCCGGGGGGCTATTTGCGCAGTAGGAGGCATTCCCCAGCAAGCCTGGATATCACTAAAGAAAAACACCCCAGTCTCTGTTGCTGTATGGGGGCATTATTACTACATGTCTAGCAGTCTGACAGCGCCTTCACTCTCCCAAAATGAACTGCCAGCTACTGTAGATGAGGCTTGGCACACGGAGGAAAAATATGTGTTAATAGCCCTGAGGATTCAGGCAATCCTTGTGCACTTCTGCATGTCTGATTTGCCTGTTACATTTGGGTGGGGCCCAGTGGTATGTGTTCTTGACACACAAGATTAAATCAGTGCAGGAAAGCAGAAGTTGACTTATGGATTCTCTTAGGTCAAGGGTTCCCAACGATAGTCCTCAAGACTCCCCACCCCCAACAGGTCAGGTGTCAGCACAGGTGACTCAGTCAGTCCCTGCTTCAGCACAGGTGGCTCAATTAGTGGCCACCTGTGCTGAAGCAGGGATATCCTGAACACCTGATCTGTTGGGGGAAGGGGGGCGAGTCATGGGGACTGGAGTTGAGAATCCCTGTTTTCGGGGGTTATTCATTAAGCTGTGATTGTGCAGATCTGGGAAACAATCGCACATAAAGTTAATGGGAGTTCTTGTGCGCAGATGGGCACCGTCGCAGTTTCATGGCTAACCCCCTTAGCTTCCATCAACGTACGCTACAGAATAACCTTCCCCTCCCACTCTTTCAACTTTCCTAAACGTTTGCAAAATACCTTTCCCCCAGTAATCCCCCCCACCCCCTGTCCCAGAACCTCCTCCCACTTCTCCTGGATGGAAAAAATGAGTATGTTTTAGGTAAATTGTCCCAAGCCTGTAAAAGAAGCTATAGATGTGTGACCCATTTCTGCAAGCTCCCCCGTGTACAGTACAGCCATTCCTTGTCAAGACCTCGAGCTTCACATGATGATAGCAATCAGACATTCCCTCACTTCAGTGAAACACGTATGCCCTCCCTTTGCTCCTTAAACAGCCTTTCATCTGCTTTCAGACATGCTGCTCTCGCTCCCAGCCAAAACCAACACAAAATCCAACAGAAGCACACAGAGAAATTGTAAGTGTGGCTCTTCTCTTCTTATCACTGGGATGGTATTTTTATCTCTCCTGCGTGTCCGGATAAAATGAAAATAAATGGATTACAGAACAGCCTTCGCCCCTGTGAAGAATACTAAAGTTATAGGGGAAATGATCTCCAAAACCCCACAGACTTGGAGCCTGTGTATATATTGTAGAATAAGGCGTGGGGTGTACTGTACTTGGAATAGAAAGTGGAGATTGGGGAAATGCTGCAGTGCATGTGTTTATAAATGCTGAATTTGGATGAGTTTTTAAGTTTTTTAATGCTCACCCATGGTTTGGTTTCTGCGTAAATACCACACTGCTGGGGAGATAAGAGAAATACCCTAATGTTCCACTGAGATTTAGTTGGTTTAAGGCAGGAGTGGCCAACTCCAGTCCTCAAGGGCCAGCAACAGGTCAGGATTTCAGGATATCCCTGCTTCAGCACAGGTGACAGTGCTGAAGCATGGATATCCAGAAAACATGACCTGTTCGTGGCCCTTGAGGACTGGAGTTGGCCACTCCTGGTTTAAGGTAACATTGGTCAGGGAGAAAGTTGAAAACAAATGATCTAAAGCTAATTATCCCCCCCTTCCCCCTCCTCCCCCCCCCCCAATACATCAGCAGATGTGGCTAATAAGTCACCTTGATCAATGGCCTTAGAAATAATATTAGCTGCTATCTGACATAGGTAATGGTTTTCCTGAATGATTCCTCTGTGTAATGCTACAGTATGTAAAATCCCTGATTGCGGGCGGCCTAAAATTGGATGTACACTCTAAAACTATTCTAACTCATTCATCGATACTGTAGCCGCGCTGCAGGTTGGAATACCATTAAATGGACCAGTGTGAGAGTTCTCAAGAGATACAATTATAGTGCGTGGCGCATTGGAAACCTTGGCTGTATGGTTATGGTTAGCGCAAGGATGACCAAGATGGATCTCAATATAAAAACAATAACAAATGCAAAATAATTTAATATTTGACTTCAGACAGGGGATTGGCCCCCGAACATGAAAGTAATCCACACCAATTGGGGGTGACACAAAATATATATGTGAAACAGATTCTCACGCGGCCATGTGTGAGCCACTTCACATAGATGGGGTCTTTAGAGTCATATATACTGTATAGGCCCTCTCCTCTCTTGATCACCAGTTGGACCGAAAAGGGGTATTTGTGAGGAGATGGCGTCACTCCCGTGGTCCTAATAAGGAAAATGGGCAAGGCCACAGTGAATAATCAATGTAGTTTAATGCTAACAAATAAACAGTACATTGTTATCCTTTGCCATATATACCAAGCTTTATCAGTTCTTTGCTCTGGGTAATGCACCATGGCAGTGTGTATGATTTGTGTCTCCTTTTCCTGAGGTATACATCATCACAAAGATCCAAGCTTATTTCATCTTAGATCCATCGTGCTTTTTGAGCCTCAGCGCCAGAAGGTCTGTTTTTGTTTGTATCTATATACTTGACATAAGACACCCAGTGGACTTTTTAGGCTGCTTTTGGACATTATCACAGGACAATCACATGGGACTTTTAAGTTATTTTAGTCATTTTGGTGTGTGTTTGATTTATAATTGATTTTCATTCACATATTTGTAATTTACTAATTAGTGTGTTTTATTATTAGTATATATTAGCACTTTTTGTACACTAATTATTCATTCAGACCGAGTCTATACTGTGTCCTGACCTCCCTCCCAATGTACCTGTTTTTCCATCCCCTGACTTAGTGACTAAGGATGAGTGGCCGGAGCTAAGGGCATGGTTCAGAGAAGCAGTGCGGTCCGATCTCATGAGACTTCGGGCGTCCGAGTCTGCCTCTGAGGGTGAGTTGGATCGGTATCTCTGAAACCATGGGCTCCTGTACAGAGAGTATGCCCCTGATGCTCCAGACAGAGTATGAACAGGGAAGAGACAGCTAGTGGTACCCAGGAAGTAGAGGCAGCAGTTATTGCAGGTAGTCCACTCCATCCCACTAGCGGGGCATCAGGGGGTCACCTGCACCAGAACCCGGCTATTGCAGCGTTTCTACTGGCCGGGAACATCCACGGCGGTGGCAGCTTTCTGCCGCTCCTGTGATGCCTGTAAGCGAGTAGGCAAGTCGGGTGACCGTGTGAAGGTCCCCCTGAACCCACTACTGGTGATTAGTGAACCTTTCCAGAGGGTAGCAGTAGACATAAGGGTCCCCTCTTAGTTCCTTGCTGGACGGGGAAGCGCTACATCCTCACTGTGGTTTATTTTGCAACCAGGTACCCTGAGGCTGTTGCACTATCATCCATTGAAGCTAAAAAGGTAGCATAAGCTCTGATAGGGATTTTTACCAGAGTAGGGTTCCCTAGCGAGATTCTAACCGATCAAGTATAATAGCACCGTCTCAGAGTCCTTGGGCTTCACCGGTAGTCCTGGTAGGGACGGAGCCACTCGGTTCTGTGTGGGGGGGGGGTACTGCCAGGATACTGGGGGGTATTGACAAATCCCTCTGACTCGGGAGGTGCAGGAGAAGTCAGCATTCATCACTCCGAGTGGCTTACAGTGTATATGAATTTTTAGTTATGCCATTCGAGATGAAGAAAACCCGGCAACCTTACAACGCCTGGTCAATAGGTTAGTGGAAGGGATGCAGAGCTTTGCAAGGGCATACCTGGATGACATAGCTGTGTTTAGCAAGTCCTGGAAATCACATCTAGTACATGTAGCAGCGGTGCTGAAAAGGATCAGGGAAGCAGGGCTGACACTCAAACCATTTAAGTGTCTAGTCGGGATGGCAGAGGTACTTTACCTCGGGCATAGGGTATGGGGAGGGCATCTCAAGCTGGAGCCGGCTAAGGTAGAGGCAATTATCGAGTGACCAGTGCCCAGAACAAAGAAGCAAGTTATGGCTTTCTTAGGCACCCCCGGCTACTATAAGAAGTTTGTCTCCCAGTACAGCGCCCTGGCCAAACCCCTGACTGACGACCCAGAAGAAACTCTCAGTTCTGATTGCTTGGTCTCCCGCTTGTGGGGAGGCATTCCAGGCTCTGAAATCTGCCCTGGCTAGTGCTCCCATCCTGGCAGCACCCGTTTACAGCAAATGATTCCTGGTACAGACCGATGCCTCGGACTATGGTATCGGTGCTATACTGGGAAAGGTAGGCGAGGATGAGGGAGAACACCAGATTGTCCACCTGAGTCATAAGCTGTTGCCTTTGGATGTGGCTTATGCTACCATTGAAAAAGAGAGCCTCGCAATTGTGTGGGCACTGAAGATGCTCCAGCCCTAACTGTATGGTAGAGCTTTTACTGTCATCACGGATCACAATCCCCTTAGCTGGATACAGAGGGTGTCAGGTGGAACACGGAAAGTTTCTTTACTGGAGCCTTGCCCTGCAGGAATTTGACTTTACTGTTCAACACAAAAAGGTCAGTGAGCACAGCAATGCTGATGGACTCTCCAAACAGGACATCCCAGGCTTCCAGGCTTGAAGAGCCACCGGTGCCTTCAGCTTGAGGGGAGAGGTGTGACGATAAAGGGGGTAACCAGGCAATACAACATAGGTTAAGCCCATCTGGTTACCCTTGAGAACCGTGGGCCCCTGGCAGCTACCTAGCACCATAAGCCAGGGTTAAAGTGTCCCCTGTTTTTCCACTTTTCATGTTCCCTTTGCCCTAGGCTCATAATACTTTCGATGTGTAAGTTTTAGGTGGGATATGTGGGCAGAAATACAATTGTTTTGTTTGCAGAAGTTCGGGGGCCAAAGATACTGGTAGTCCCTAATTCTCCCCGGCATGCAGGCATGATTTGCCGGTACGCGGGTTAAAATTACACCGGGGCTGCCCAGTGTCCCCAAATCCCGGTTTTGGAACGAAAATATCCCAGTCCTATTTCCCTTACCAATATGAGTCTCACCAAGTGATCCTATGTATTAAAGTATGTTTTATTTCATTTGTTCTTTTACTATAAATGTCTGTTCTGGCAGCCCGGGCATCCATATAGGTGCCGGGAAGTCTTGATACACATTGGAGTTCAAAGAGGAGACGAGATGTTGAGAGGTGTTGGGGTGTTAAGTGGCCAGGGCAGGGTGATGTACTGAGTGTGGAGAACAGAGACCCCCTATGTGTAGACACTCTGGTCTGCCAGACTCCGTGGAGCCTGCCCAGTAGGTGACAATGGGTTGACTTGGGGAAGCGGCAGAATGTTGGCGCGTTTCCTATTGGTCAATTCGTATGTCCCGCCCATGGGACATCCCGAACTGGCATGCCCCCTCCTCTAACGTCAGCCAAAGGACGAGCCCCTATTTCTATTGGCTGGCGGCAGGGAATTCCTACACTCTGGTCGCTCCTCCTTCCTCCATGCTGAAGATAGAACAGCGGAGGGTACGTAAGGAGTTGGCCGAGTCAGAGAACCAGTCGATGATGCTATGGCGGGCTATTCACAGTTGCTCTGTCATGAATAGCAGAGCAACCGGCTTCGTTTTGAAGCCAGGAAAGTCTGCCTCGCAGAGACCAAGTCAGACGCGAGGTCCAAGTTTTCATTTTAAAAGGTAGCGGTTGTGGCTAGGAACTGAAGCCTACAAGAGGACCAAGAAGCGCAGGTGGATATCCCGGTCAGAGTAAGCCTACCGAAGCAGGCGCCCAGACCTAGTGTAGCCTAGATTCCGTCCCCAGACAGTGTGCTTTTATCTGTATTTTGTGTATTCATTGTGTTGTACGCGGGTTTACCCGAATAAACTGCATTTTGTTCTTACTTCCTTGTTTTGCCGAGTGAATGTGTCACGGTTGTGCTCGCCACAAACCGGGGCCGGACCGCGTGGCTGAGGCTGGGTTATGAAATCACCGACCTTAGACCGCGCAGACTGGTCCGGAGTGCGAAGTTCATAGTCAAACAGGCCGGGTTCAGGATTGGAGAGAGCAGCGTTGTCAGTGGACGAGCCAGGGTCAGGATAGGAGACATCAGAGTAAACGTTGTCCAAGCGGAGTTTCGGCAACAGGAAGTCAACTAGGTCCCGCTTCAGCGTAATAGCTGCAGGGCGGGAGCGGGTTCTGCGCGAGCGGCGACCATGGCCCATGGTACCGGTCTCAGGAAGGAGAAGGCAGACCGGAGTGGGCACACCGACAGGCAGCACTGGTAAACCAATGCTTCAGCGCAGGAGTCCAGAACGAGCCTGTGAGAGGAGAGAGAGCTACAGACCTCAGGACTCAGAAGACAGGCCTCTGCAGAGGAAGGGCAGCAGGCCTCAGGAAACAGGGAGCTGAAGTAAATGCTGGAGATCCACCGCTTCAGCACAGGAACCAGGACACGGCCTCTGCAATGGAGAGGGAGCCAACACGGCCCACAATTCTCAATTTGTCCCAGTATCCGAAGAGGAGATTAAACAAACACTCCTCAAATTAAAACTAAGCAGCCAATGTGGACCAGATTTACTGCAATCTAAGTTCCTAAGACTTGGTGCCCCAGCCATTGCCAAACCAATATCTGCCAATATATGCCGTATCCCTAAGATGAATGAGGGTGAGAATCGGCGCCACAGCTGTCAGTCAGTCAAATTCAATGCGATTCCGATGATGCAAAAAGGCTTTAATGGTATAAGGCACACACAAGACAGCAGGCTACATCACCACCTCCTCCTCTACGCGTTTCATGCTAGAACCGCGCTTCATCTCCCAGATGAAGGAGGAGGAGGTGGTGATGTATCCTGCTGTCTTGTGTGTGCCTTATACCATTAAACCCTTTTTGCATCATCAGAATCGCATTGAATTTGACTGACTGA
This sequence comes from Ascaphus truei, assembly GCF_040206685.1. NCBI lineage: Eukaryota > Metazoa > Chordata > Amphibia > Anura > Ascaphidae > Ascaphus > Ascaphus truei. The sequence continues at coordinate 539,883,746 of NC_134483.1, forward strand.
CCGCTGTGGCACCGATTCTCACCCTCATTCATCTGCTTACCGTATTCGGACGCACACAACGGAATACGAGCCAAGGAGGGCTGGGATCCGGGACGGATGAGCTGACAGGGGTAAGCATTGAGCCCCTGAGCCCCGACCCCAGTTGGGGTCCCCTTGCGCCCTCCCAGCATTGTTCCACTTTGTTAGTTCACACCAGAGCGCATGACAGATTTGGATTTCACATATCCCTAAGACCTGGAATACTGCCAGAGTTGTCCCAATCTTCAAAAGTGGGGACAAAAACACTGTCTCAAACTACAGGCCAATCTCTCTTCTCCCAATACTATCCAAAGTCATGGAAAATCCCGCAGGGCTCTGTTCTGGGGCCCCTACTCTTCTCAGTGTTCATCAATGATCTTCCTATAGCTTGTAAGGGAGCTTCAATAAACATGTATGCAGATGACACAATCCTATATGCACACAGCCATAGCCTCTCCAACCTTGAACACATACTTCAGTCTGACTTTTTGAGACTTGAAAATTTGATTTTCCTAAACAAACTGTTTTTAAACACTGACAAGACTGTAACAATGGTATTTGGGACCAAGGCTACATTTTAAAGCTTCCAATGAATGATCTCTAGATCAGAACCAATGCTACAGTAATACTATCCTAGCCCCTGTTACTAGTTTCAAATATTTGGGCATATGGTATGACTACCATTTAACATTTGGGATGCACATTGATGCCATGACATCCAAACCCTATGCCAAATAGGTGTTCTTTATAGGAACAAATCCTCCGTAAGTCTGCTGGTAAGAAAACGTATCGCACAGCAGATGCTAATGCCAATTATTGACTATGCGGACATAGTATATGGCACGGCACCCCAAACCCACCTTAGCAAACTTGATACCCTCTGCCGTTTTGTCCTCCCATGTAATTACAACACACATCACTGCAAAATGCTCAAAGAACTAGATTGGTCATCACTTGAGTCTACACATAAAGTTCATCTCTACTGTCTTGCCTTCAAATACTTTCTGGGCAAGCTACCCAGCTACCTGAACAAGCTCCTCACCCCTACCACATGCAGCACTTAACATCTGAAATCTGACTCCAAAAGGCTGTTCATGGTCCCAAGGTTCAACAAAGTATCCGCCCGCTCCTCCTTCTCTTACCGTGCACCCCTAAACTGGAACAGTCTACCGGAGACTCTCACCGCCGCCACCAGTCTAAGTTCTTTCAAAACTAAGGCTGTCTCACATTGTAACCTGGTCTGTAACTGTTACATACGCCTATAATATATATTATCTTTACCTGTGCATGCAATGTCTTGTATATAATGTATAACTCTGCTCACTTAATGTAACTATGTATTTGTAACCATGTATCTGTCATCATAACTCTGTGCCCAGGACATACATGAAAACGAGAGGTAACTCTCAATGTATTACTTCCTGGTAACACATTTTATAATTAAATAAATAGGGCCATTACTGTGTCACCTTGGCCAGGTCACTTTACCTCCTTGTGAGACAAGGTGCTGACAATTAGAGTTGAAGCGTTACAGTGCAGAGATCCATTGTAGAAAGAAGCACGGTATAGAAAAGAGCTCTGCAGATGCCGGCAACAATACTATGTAGCCAGGGTCCCTCCGGTCCCCCTGTCTGTTGGTTTCTTTCCCCCTTGCGTGTGTGCCGCTTCTGGGGCGAGCGCGTTCCCTGGGGCTCCCGGTGGCAGCTGTGGCAGGACGCCGCCATGTTTAATGTGTTCGCGCATGTGCGGAGGCTTGCGCGTAAGCAGAGCAGTCGTGGCGACCATGTTGAGGTTGGCGCGGGAGTTTGCGCCTGTGCAGTGCAATGCACAGAGGTTGGCAAGGGTAGCGTGGCCATTACATGTGTGCAGGAGCTCTGGGAAGTTGCGCATGCTCAGTTAAGAGTAGCGGCAGCCATTACAGCTTCAGACATGCGCAGTAGAGATCGCACACGCGACGCTAGTAGAGAAGAGGTCCTGAGTGGACTACAATTCCCAGCAGCCTCTGGGGACTGCTCTTTCACCCCTATCACCTGCTGCATTGAAGCCAATAAGGCTGACAGATTCTCATGCTGCAAAGAAGATACAATGTTGTGTGCAGACAGGGATTGTTCAGTCAGGACACCTAGGGGGAAAGAAGGGGGGCAGAGAGCTGCGAGCTTCTGCCCTAGGCCAGAAATCCCCAGGCTAGAGTTGAGGCCCTGACTCCCCACTAGAGAGGGTGGGTGTTCATAGGGACAGACCCTTAGGTAAGGACCCTGTGCCCCTTCAGCTGTGTGCTAGGTAGGGACCTAGTGACAGACCCTGTGCAGTTCCTTAGTGCTGGGAGAGAGAGGCCCTGTGCAGTTCCTTAGTGCTGGGAGAGAGAGACCCTGTGCAGTTCCTTAGTGCTGGGAGAGAGAGACCCTGTGTAGTTCCTTAGTGCTGGGAGAGAGAGACCCTGTGCAGTTCCTTAGTGCTGGGAGAGAGAGACCCTGTGCAGTTCCTTAGTGCTGGGAGAGAGAGACCCTGTGCAGTTCCTTAGTGCTGGGAGAGAGAGACCCTGTGCAGTTCCTTAGTGCTGGGAGAGAGAGACCCTGTGCAGTTCCTTAGTGCTGGGAGAGAGAGACCCTGTGCAGTTCCTTAGTGCAGGGAGAGAGAGACCCTGTGCAGTTCTTTAGTGCAGGGACCAATGATAATGTTGCTGCATGTTCCTGTAAGCTGTGTTGCTGATCCAGAGACTGTCCTTACAGTGGGACGTCCGGCTGGACCCCATCCCACGTGGAGGTACAGATCAGCGCTGGACCAAGCGGCGCCGATAGACGCTTTGCGAAGACACCCAGGTGTGGAGCACCTGGGCAGGTATTTACAGCCTTCCACACGTGCACCAACTTTACCTTGCTCCTCACATGTGACAGGCCTGTTCACACACTTGGGTGGGCTTGGACTCTTTGGACACGGGGTTGGGAAGGGGGTGTAAGGGTATAGCCCAGTTAGGGGCTAAGAAGGTTACAGCCCAGTTAAGGGGCAAGGTTATAGCTGCCAGCTAGTGGCAGAGGGTGGCATATATATGGTTGTGTATGCTGATGATGTTGTACTGTTATATGATACTATTGTGTTGTGTTGCTTGTCCAGTAAACCTTTTAGCCATAACCCTGGTGTATGTGGTTTCTGCGTGGGTTCCTATGTTAGGGCCATTCTACATTCCTATAGAATCCTACATAGGTGGAGGCGCTGACCGACGAGAACGTTCCAGAGAAGCACCCCAGGTTCCCATCAGCGGAGGCTCAGGCCTCCTGTGAACCTGCAGGTATACGCACCACAACTGGTAACATAATATAGGTTCCCCCTCACATTCACTCTATCTGCGATTGGGGGTGGGGGAATACCCGTTACAACTAAAATGACGTTTTCCTGCTAAAGGAAACTTCAAAGTCCCTGTTTCAAAGGTTATCGATTCGGAGTTCAGTTTTTCAGGCTACATGGTATGATAAAAACTCATAGTAGACCAAAATATGATACGTAGTATTGAGTTTCTGGAGGAAAAGTGTAATTTATTATTTCAATTGAAAATTATAGCGGGCACGAAGAGGTCCAAGAATAGCAAGACACTGGAGAACACCTGCTGGGTTCTCTGTTGCTTCTGGACGTCACCCCAGATGTGGCTTCTTTTCCATATCTCTGCAGCACGGAAAATGGGAAGTGCATTCAGAGCCATGCGGTCAGGCGCCCGAGTATATCAACTCAACAGCCCCTCCTGCAAGGATGAGAGATATTTATAAGGACAGCAGGGACCTACAGTAGCCTGTGGTGTCGGCCTATGCAATCCCTCCAACAACAGTCACTCTATACTCGCTCCGTCAGAGGTCTTTGGAAAATTGCTGTGCAAGTCATTAAAATGCAAGCCGTAAGAGGGTAAATACCAGTCTGTTTGCACAGGGATAGACAAGTAGGTTTGGGCATACTTCAAAACCCCACTTCTACATCTTTGAGATGAAGGTCTGCGGTGAAGTATAGTTGAGAGAAACGTTTAGAAATGAATTAAGGTAGGAATCAAAGTCAGCGCCAAGAGATGGAGGAATAAAACGCGCCTCTCTGTCTTCAGCAATTGTAGATTTATTTTTTTTAATTCAGCAATATCATCACAATGTCTGGTGTCTCTCACAATATAATTGTTTATTTGAAGATTCGTTGAAGATAGTGTGATATGCTGGCAGGGAAACAGCAGATATCCTCCACACCCCTATGTACTTCCAATCAGCGACAATCACAACCACACTCGTTAAAAAATCCTGCGACAGAACACAGAAGATTCGCAAATTATTATAGATATCTGTGTATAAAGCAGCACACAATACTGTCTATAAGAAATGTGTGAACCATTCTACTGAACTGCAACATGGTTTCCTTGAGTGCGGGCAGTAACTCTCCATAGATAATAGACCTAGTAAGTCAGGAGTCTATCTCAGTGTGCCCAAGCATACAATTGGGTAATCTCTTTAGAGCAAGGACTCACCAAGCCTAAAATGTCTTTGTACACAGACGTTATACTGTACATGAGAGACCAATCAGTTTTCAAAATCTCTATACAATATATGTTCATCTAAGTACAATCAAACCAGTTTATTCAAAATCTACAGTTTGACCAAAATCGCTGTATACTCAGTCTATTACATTAACAGAATATATATTATATATTTTATTTGGAAGGGAGGTGGGTTGTCTTAGACATTTGCCTCTCTGCCTCCTGAGCTTCCTAGTTCTTTAATGCAACAATATGTAAGTATTCCCCTCTCTCCACCCTTTGGTTGAGATTCTGCATGATGTACATACAGGGAACTACAGAATTATTAAAGAGTAATGAAAGTGCAAGAAAACTCCCACTGACTTGAATGGGATTTCCCATGCTGTTTAGTAAATAACCTGATTAGAATTGACCTTATGAAATTAATATCATGAAGCATGCAAATGAACTACTATTACAATCTTTTTTTTATCTTTTAATAAAAGTTTAATATATACACCAAACTAGGCAGCCTGAGGAGTTACAGAAGTTTAGGGGATTATTCAAATTGCAATGGTGCCAAATAGCTGATCTGATTAATGCAATAATGTTACATGCATCACAATGTGATTTTTCAGCCAAAATTACCTAAATATCTTTCCATGCAGGTTCCCTATGTTTCTCTGAGTTTTTAAGAGATTAATTCCATCTTCCAACTACTGTATCCTTTTCACATCTAAATAAGAGCACTAATACCCTTTCATTCATTTTTTTGCTGTCAGTGAGGCCTTCACCATGGTTTGGGACTGCATCTTTCCTACAGATGTAGGCAGACTCGCGGTCTCTGGCACCCCAGTCGAAGAACCAAAAGTATACGGCGCCAGAGATGGCGTCTGCCACAGTGGCACTGCTGGGGGTCCATGCTTCCGAACGGAAACCCCGTAGCTTTCACCCTCAGGTGCCATGGACTCAGGTGGCAGCAGCACCGAAGACAGCTTTGCTTCGTCTATATGTGGTGGGGCTCGCCCATTTAAAAAGAGGGCATGTGCCCTTATATGTGATGTCAGCAGGGCAGCTTCCTGCTCATCGATCGACGTTACTTATTGGCTCCTGAAAACTTCCTGTTGGACTTATTGTTCATCTACGACAGGGGTTTCTCAACTCCAGTCCTCAAGACCCCCACACAGGTCAGGGTTTAAGGATATCCAAGCTTCAGCGCAGTCGAAGACTGAGCCACTGATTGAGCCAGAGACAGAACATGAAACACAGACAGAGCTCAGTGCTACATCCAAAGACACTAATACACGGTACAGTGCCTAAATATATGTATGTAGATATCTTTTGAATAAAATGGTCTTTTAGTTTAACTCTTTGGCCGAAGTGTTGTAAGCCCCTGAGCCCCTCCAAGGCAGACCACTTCTCAAGGGTCCTAACACTAAAATAGATTCTTAATAACCTGTACATTACCAGGAAGAATGGTTTATAATAAATCTGTCAAAATTAGTTGCATAGTTCTAAGTCTGATTGAAGCTCTTATTAACCTGTATAATACCAGGAAAAGCACTCTGTATTAGATTTGTCGCAATCATACTGCATGCAAGTTCCCATGGGTGTGGAAGGTGCAAAGGAGTGAGCTTTAACCATTTAAAAGTGGGAGGGGGTGAGCTTCAAACTAGGAAAGGAGGAGCCACCCTCCAAATCAGCCAGGACCAGCTGAACGAGAATTGCAAAACATACAGGACCCCTATAAGCTCATATTGAACCCCAAAAATAACCACAACACATATATGCGTATGTGTCAAAGAGGAGTGCTACTGAGCATGGCCACTGATTGAGCCACCTGTGCTGAAGCAGGGATATTTTTGAAAGCTGACCTGTTGTTGGCCATTGAGGACTGGAGTTGAGAACCCTTGATCTAGGTGACTGATAAAAAGGACAACGTTTAGGGGACAGGAGTTCCCAACCCTGGACTGGAGTTCTCTCTTATTCGGTTTGTATTTTTCATATTCTGCTATTACTTCAACGCATAGATCCAAGGAACAACTCACGTATTCCGTTTTATTTTTTTATTATGGAAGTCTATAAAATAGTTGTATTGATTATTTTAAGATCACAAAATACACAACATTCATTTTAATATATGACACATAATATTATATACACACATCATAAACCACATTACTGAAAATAAGACATGTCCACACTGCACCAATTCATAAGAACGAGAAAAAAAACACAAGTGCTTCTTTTAATATTAAAAAAAACGACGACGATATAAACATATTAATATTTTAACCATGTTTACAAATAAAGGGCAATTCATATTTTACTAAATAACAAATATTTAACAGCAAGGGATGTGGGGGGGGGAAACTTTATACTTAATATCTATTTTGAAATATAACAAAAATAGCACTTATAATAGTTTATAAAGACAGACAAAAAAAATAACAAATTAAAAGATCTGCGACTGGTGTGTATAAAATAATATAGTGAATTAGTCCATATAGGGACTGCGCTAGACACAATTTCTGACATTCAAAGTGCTTATTCTGCAAATCCATTGCAGGAGCTTTTATTTTTTTAAGTCAAGTTATATGGTAAGGAATGGCATTCGAAGCATCAGTAAGCTATTTCTAGCAACTTTTGTGCACCATTTACGAAGGCAGTTGGGTAAATAGTACGGGGAACCACCATAGCAATGGGTTTGCGGTAGTAAAGGACATGAGTTGTAGAACCAACTGTGTGCTGGCCAAAAACATCTACTACAGATGGACGACACGTCTGTTACCACTTTCCTCAAATTGACCATGCTATGCAATGAAGAATTACTGAATAGGAGGACACACTCTCAACCACCTAAAGCTTTTCCAACTAAGAGAAAGGAAGCCCACAATTCTATTATTGGGGTTCTTCCAAAAAAAACGGTGGGAAATAATACCTGTTTCTTATTACTGTGCCATAACGGGTTTGTTGGGATGGACACCATACAGACGCCTTAGTCACCGCCACAGCTACTTTGTATTCTGTTTTCTCACAGGGAGAAAAAGCTGCGTAAGGATGGAAATGTATTGAAACTAAGCATCATTACACAATGTACCATGCTCAGGTTTTTGGCAGCGGGTAAATATTAAGCCCCCCAACAAAGCAATCATTAGTTATGAGCTATGAGGGGCCTGTTTGATCTGAGAAAAAGCGTACACCAATTTCCATCAAGTAGAACATTAGTCTTCGTAGTTGGGTGAAGCCAATATCTTTGATAAGATCTAGCATAACCACACAATATTTAGAAGTCAAATTTGAAAGTGGATCAAGTGTGGATTAAACTTTTCTAGCAATTTTGCATAGGATGCTTGGAGAAGCATGAGGTTATTATAGTCACTTGTAAACAAGGCATTGCATAAACTATCTCCTTTTGCCGTAGTGTAGGTACAACACAAGCCCACAAATTGGGTAGGATACTACATTGTAAATGGTTAAAAATATGCATGTTAATCAGTCAACCTACAATATTTTTAAGGTTTTTACCCACAATGTTTATTTTGAGCCTTCCGACTTGGTTTCCAGCAGAGAGTCCATGGTATACAAGGTACTGTATATCCAAACATGTCCAATTACCTCCATGCCCTCCCCTCTTGTGCTTCTAGTATTAGGTCTTCCCTGCAACTCAACCCCCCCCCCCCCTTTTTGGTAATGCACTAGTCTTGCTGAGCACAAGAAAGCAGAATAATTGCCGTGCCTAAAAAAGTTTAGAGCTGAAGCAGAGTTTAGCATGAAGGTAATGAACGTTCCTCACTGTTCAACTCATAAGGGAGACGTTTAAAGTTCTCAACGTAGGAACCTACATCTCCCCATGCACATTGGGGCCAGATGTGCATGTATTTTATAGCTCTGACTTGCACTGATCCATGCTGGCACTGATCCATGCTGGTGCATTTTTTTTTTTTAATGACCCCCACCTGTTTTTTTATTTTTTTTATTGAGTAAATAAATAGAATATAAATAATACACAGGGTAGCATAAAGTTTGCGCTCCAGTGACTGCTGTATACCCTCCCTGTTTATTTCAAGGAGATTTTTTTATAGCTTACTTATTTGTTGCATTGTTTTGTATTTTTTACCGAGGAACACAATTATAAACACAGGCGCTAGAGTATCTGCGAGGAGAGAAGTCGGGCTGAGTCTGACATGTTGTTTGATCGGACTGTGGTATTATTGAGTCCAGTCTCGCTGCAGGGAAAATACAATCTGTCTCTGACACACGGAGGCCCTCGTGGGACAATAGTTTTAGACAATACTTAATTAGTGCCGTCTGAAGAAGACAAACACCTTTTACAACGGCTTTGTTTCAGATTTGGGCATCTGCAAGGAAAATGTCAAGGGCTTGCTCTGCCGAGCAACAATGATCTGTCATTTAGAATGCAGTTAGAGGTGTAATGTGCAGGTCTGTTTGTAAAGTATTGACCAAAATGTGAAGCCATACAGCAGGGGTGGCCAACTCCAGTTCTCAAGGGCCACCAGCAGGTCAGGGTTAAGGATATCCCTGCTTCAGCACAGGTGGCTCAATCAGTGGCTCAGTCGAAGACTGAGCCACTGATTGAGCCACCTGTGCCGAAGCAGGGATATCCGTAAAACCTGACCTGTTGATGGCCTTTAAGGACTGGAGTTGGCTACCCCCAGGTCTACAGATTTAAACATTTGAGTATAGAATGTTCTTACCTCAACATAAATAGCTCTGAAGAGGGAAAGTTGTGAAGGGACAGTAAGTCCCGAAACATGGAAGGAGTGGGACAAAATAGCCTCATATGCCTGAGATCCTACTTTTTTGTTAATACATGTTCCCGTTTGCAGACAGCGTGTGAGTTTTCATGTCTCTCTGTATTTTCTTTGGGAGTGCTTGTTCCTAAACAATGTTTTTGTGTAACTAACTTGGGTTACCATAAAGTCATCAGAATTACATTCTATAAAAATGATTGAGATACAGTCAAACCCCAACTACCTAATTGCCTTCAAGAGAGGCGTGCCAGCAAATGGTTAACCTGATACTGTATGTTTAGTATGTTCAAGAAAACTGGTAGGCAGACCATCACCAATTTGAACCTACTATATTACCAGATTATTTTACTGAAACAGTCATCTCCTTCAAGCATCAAAAACAATGGGTTTTCTGCCATAACATCATACTGTATATTGTGGTACCTCATTACCGAACCAACAATTGATAAATCCAATAGAGATGGAAGAGAGATAATATGATTTGCCCGTATGCAGCAAGAACAGAGAGATCTCTGCCCAACAAGGGAAATGTACAACCAAATGTGACCACTATAGCTGTACACAACCAAGGAGGTGAGCCACATTTCAGGAGTTAGCATACATTGTTTGGATGGTTAAACATCTAAGATGTGCTCCTCGTTTACTCACTAATCATCTTGAGAATAGCAAAGATGTACTGTTCCTAGACTACGATGGTGGTCAAAGAAGATGTGAGGAGCACAGCACAGATGTCTTCTCTCCACTGTCTCAGTGTCAGTTTGGCTACGAAAGCAGCGTTGGGACTTAGATGAAACTATTGATTTTACTCAATGTACAGGACATAGTGATGGAGAGGCAACGAGGTCACACAAGGGCATTATCAACTTTTCCAATATAAAATAATGTGTTCTCTTCCGTTAATCTTCTGATCTCCTAAAAGGTGGGTAAAAAAACAATGAAAACAGGTGTGTAGCGTATGTAAGTCTCAGTGACCTGTGTGTACTAGACACACAGAAGGCAAGACAGGCAGATGTTTTAATGGACCATCTCTAAATACATGTGTGTAGGCTACGGCACATACTAATGTCCTGGCTCATGGTGTGTAAATGCAGCAGAACCCATTGACGGTTGAACAGTATTAGGCTGCATCAATGTATTTCTTTTGCTTTTGGTCTGCTTTGAAAAAGGAAAGAGGAGAACCCTGGTAGTTAAGGCACTGTCCTCTGAGGTTAGAGCTCCTTGGGCAAGTCACTCGCAGTACTCTTCACGTAATTAAAATGAAGCTGGGTGGGTTCACCGTTTTACTGTATACAGCTCTGTGAACTGATAGCACGAACTAAAAATATATATTAATTCCATCTTTATTAGTAACAATGACACATACATCCGTACTATGACTGCACCTAACTACATTAAATTGTGTGCCTTTTCTTTTGAATTCTGGTTGCCCAGACGTGGTCATCAGCTAGTGCTGGAAATATAGTTATTTTATATATAATTAATGCTCATGTCCTGACCATATAGATATTGATGGCAGATAAGGACCACACAGTCTGCCCATAAATGGGACACGGAAGAAAATCTATCAGTGGTGTCCACCTTTAGCTTTATCTGGGATTATTTCAGCCTTATTGGAAAAGCATTGTGTCCATCCAGTGACTTGGCTGGATCCTGCTTTCTGGCATAAGTGTGTCTTTGATGTTCAAAGTGTAAACTCTGTCATCTTTAAACAGCCACATCTCTATCGGCGGTTGTCACAATCTATCCCTAAAAAAAAAAACACTCAACGATTGACCCGTGATTATGAGCTTCAGTCAACAACAAAAAAATAAACATTTGGAAATAAAATAAGGCAGGTTTAGAAACAACAGAAAGCAAACCCTGTTATCCCTGATGTCTGTAACAATGTGGAAACAGCTGTTGGGAGCAGGGAAGAAACATCAAGATTAGGTGAAGGCCTCCCCAAAATGCTGGAGGCATCGCAGGAATCACACGGCAGTGTGACCAACCAGGTCCCCCAAAAATCCTTATTTGAAGTCCTTTGCCCACAGACGTTCTCCACGTGTCCTTGCTGCAGCAGGATTCATGATCATAGGTCCCCGGATCCATATTTTTTTTTTAATTTGTTTTCACTTAATGTGTCCTGTATGTGTTAATATATTAAAGTTAAGCATTCCACAGAGATAATATATTCATTGTTTGATGGCTCGGTATATTTAAGTTAGTATTGTGGATATATTTTTCTTTGTTTTGATTTTGCCTGTGTCTTTATTTCCCATGCTGCCTTCTCCTGGATGGAATTTTTGTTTTTTAAAAAAAAGCAGATGAGTTGAAGGCTACACGGTCGCACCCAGCATAGCTTCTGTCTCTGTCAGGATTTCGTTCTGGTTGGAATCGAGTCCAAAGAACCTGACTTTCAGTTCACTGGCTGGGTGGACCACGGGGACGGGCATGATTTTTGGGAAAGTCCTGGTAGCCAGCTCGAACCGGTTCATGCTGGCCAACTCGATGGCCAAGATCTTCAAGAAAAGCTTGGCCAGGTGTTTTCCCAAACAGTTCCGTACTCCGCCCCCGAATGGAAGGTAATGGAACCGGCCATCTTTGTCTTCGTTGCGGTCTTGCCCAAAGCGGTCCGGGTCAAAGACATCTATGTCCTTGAAGACCGGAGCGGTGTCATGGGTGTCTCGGATACTGTACAAAACGCTCCAGCCTTTGGGGATCTGGAAACCCTGAGGAGGTTAAGAAAAATCTGGTCATCAAGTAATCTCCACCAATGGTCAAAATGCAAGACATCGAGATGATGTGGAGAACTAGTGCATGCTTTCCTACAACATAACGTAATCCGCCAATACCGCTTCAGCAAACTCTGCCCAAATTATTTATAGTTTTGTGGGGGTTATTTATTAAACTGGGAGAGTGCCGAGCAAGGCATTGTCGTTCAACTACTCCCATTGATTTTTATTGGAGTTTCTGTGCAAAAGTGCCACGATCAGCACTATTGCAGTTTCATAACTAATCCCATATGTTTTGGTGCCTAAAAACATGGGGAAAAAAATATTGTATCAAATTGTCTAAAGCACCAAAAATGAGCCCGATGCTTGTGCTTCCAGTTCTGCACACGGTGGTAAGGATACATTGTTACTGCCGTGCTACAGTACAGCATGATGTATTGGAAGCCGTCTGTACACTGCTTTCTGTATTACTCTACAACGCCAGTCCTCAAGAGCTACCAACAGGTCAGGTTTCAGGATATCCCTGCTTCAGCACAGGTGGTGCAGCTCTTGACTGAGCCACCTGTGCTGAACGGAGAGGAAGAAGAATGAAGAAAACAGCCGTGTGTATATTATGATGATCTTTGCTGTGATTTATGGGCGTGTGCAGCGTGCCAGTCACTCTCTCTGTATTGTGCAGTATGACGATACTGTGTACTATGTACATTCTCGGCACTCACAAAAAGGATGGGGCAGGGAGAGATTTATCACCCTGTAATTACTCTGAAAGGTTTCAGGCACACAATATAACCGGGGTATGATTTAGGAAGAGGCTTTTCCTTCCATCCGCGTGACTCATTCTATGCAAGGCCGTGCAGATATTATTGCATTTGTAGTGTGATTGGGTTATAATATATCTCACTTTGCCCTAATCATACTTAATGCGTGTGGAATGCATATCAACAGTTATTTAACTAGGGATTGGATCGCTCTTATTTTGTGTCAGTAGGTTTAACTGCATAAAGTTCGCTTCAATGTGCTGTCAAGGTGTCTTCCCCTTGCTTGGGAAGATCTCAGCCTCATTCAAATGAATAGAGCCTAAATCTGCCTGAGCACTGGAAGACAGCTCCACAGAATGAAAGTGAACCTCCTCCATTCTTTTCATCCCTGTCGGCAAAGAGATTATACATACAATGAAGTTTCCTGATATGATAGCGTTATATGCCAATGTAAACAATTGAGATGTCTTAGTATAGAACATAAACAAGCTGTCTAGAAGCCTCTGGACCAAACAAGTGTCACAGTGTCTCCGTGTTGACAATATGATTTTGATCCCTAAAGCAGCAAGAGATGAAAATGCTCCCAGATACCAAAACTGGACCGGTCAACTGTAGGCCGGCATTTATATTGGACTATGGGCTGAAGGAGTGTCTCAGTGACGCCGAAAAACAACGACACTCAGTGTGACTCAGGGGAGGCTGGTTCAATTCCTGGTGTCAGCTCCTTGTGACCTTGGGCAAGTCACTTTATCTCCCTATGCCTCAGGCACCAAAATCATAGATTGTAAGCTCTACGGGGAAGAGATTTGTGCCTGCTACATACACTGTCAAAGGGGGTAAGATGGTCCGTGGTTCACAGCAACTTCAGCAGTCAACGCATGGATGTCTAAAAAAACTTTATTGATCGCTAGCAGCAAACATCAGGCAACCACTCTAACATGTTTCGTCCAGGCTATGGACTTTTTCAAAGTTTGAAAAAGTCCATAGCCTGGACGAAACATGTTAGAGTGGTTGCCTGATGTTTGCTGCTAGCGATCAATAAAGTTTTTTTAGACATCCATGCGTTGGCTGCTGAAGTTGCTGTGAACCACGGACCATCTTACCCCCTTCTTCCTGTGTCATCATTTCCGGAGGAGCACGCTGACGCCAGCTACACCAGAGGAGGAAGCCGCTGCAGAATTCCCTGCACCAACAGGGACGGCTTTTTCGTGAGTACTCCTAACCTCCACGCGGTATTTCAGGGAGATTATTGAGGCGGTTAGTGCCGGGCTGTGATTTACTTGGGGGCGCCCCTTAGGGAGGTGTCCCCCTGTACCTCTATCCGGCTTACTATTACCCAACTCCCTGTTTTCAATACCGGAGGCTTATTGTTTCATTAATCATTGCTGGGTCTCTCTTCAATCAAGTTGCCATAAAGTGTGTGCACTACCTGTTAGCAGCCTCGGTATACTGGGTAATTCCATATTCTCCTACATACACTGTCGGCTCTATACAAGCACAAACAATGATCATTATTGCTACGTCCAGATAGTAAAGTCTGCGGGGCCGGCATTCACGGCATTCACGTCCTACTAGATCCAGGGCCACCTATTGTTTCTGATGTCTACACGTCTCATACTCACGTCCAGCTCGAAGGTCTGCAGCACTGTCCTGTAGCCACCGGAGATGGGGCTGAAAAGACGCAGGAGCTCCTTGATGACGCAGTCCAGGTAATGGAGGCTGCTGATGGTGTCCACCCGCAGGGCGCCCTCGCAGACGCAGCCGTTGTGCAGGATGCCGTTCCCGCGCAGCTCCTCCCGCAGCTTCTCCAGGACGGACGGGTGCTTCAGGAGCTGCATGATCAGGGAGGTGCTGGCACTCGCCGTCGTGGCATAAGCCGCAAATATCAACTCCAGGGTGCCGTCCTGGGAGGTGGTAGAGAGGTACGCATGGGGTCACAATGGGAATTGTTAGGCATTGAAAGCAGCCATTGCCATTTGGAAGCTTCCTTCCTGTGAGTTGATGATCACATGGACTTATGAGACCTTTGTGTATACCAGAGTATGCAGGTATATTGGGGATAAATACTTCCTGCAGTAAGACAGTAGTGGTCGTGAATCAGGACAGGGGTCTCAACTCCAGTCCTCAAGACCCCCCCAACAGGTCAGTTTTTCAAGATACCCCAGTTTCAGCACAGGTGGCTCAATCAGAGACTTGGTCAAGGACTGATACCTGTGCTGAAGCTGGGGTATCCTGAAAAACTGACCTGTTGGGGGGGTCTTGAGGACTGGAGTTGAGCACCCCCGCATCTGGAGACCACCAGTGAAAAAAAACAGGTGGCTGCGGTAAAGGCACCAAATACTCAAGAGTGTACCTACATATCGCACACAGATTTCCCAGACATGTCAAGGAATCCTAATCAATGCTGGAGGAGGGCCTGGAAAACACTGCTGGAATCCCTGCCCCAGAGAGTTGACAAGTGGTATGGTTGAAAGGAATTGCGGGGACCTCCAAAAATACGCGTGGGCAAAGACCATGGGGACAGGTACCAATAGGGGCCTCTTTGTCCACCCAGCCCTTTTCCTTCTCCTGCACTCTTCTCACCTAGAATTGGCTAGTCCAACCACAGTCTAATTCTCACGATCAAAGTGAGAATGACCCAATAACTGCTAATCACAATCTTCTCTAGCTACGGTCAATTAAACAGTTGGTAAATACAATCAAAACCAATGAATACACATTTCTTAATATTGTTAGCGGATGCGTGTGATTTTCTCACGTTTTGGACCAACGGCACCTTTTCATGACAAACATGTACCCCTAAAGCCACCCCTTCCTGCATTAAAAGAGCATCTACAGGTTATGCATCCAGCACTAGCAACGATCAAACTGGCAAGCCGCCTGGGTACTTGGTCTGGAAGGGCCGTTAACATACAATCTGGACAGAAGCCAAGTGGCTTGGGCATGGCTCGTTGATATGTCATTGATTCCATTGCCATTATCACCATATGATGTAAGCGGGTGTCTGTTTCCAATGCTGTGAACTAACAGTTCTCATGCATGAGTAACTAGTGGCGTAACAGCTTTTGGGCACGTCCTCCCAGGCAAGACCGTGCATGATCTCCAGGACTCCGAGCTTCTTCCCAGTTTGTGGGCCTCACAAGGAAAAGAAAGACGGGGAAGCTTGTAAGGATTAATTGGCTAATCCCTCTATTTACAAGAACTTTCACTGCAGGCTTTTGATGGTATGAAGGCCGAGCCAATTATTCATCAGGACCTTTTACTGTGTGTTCTCTTATTGGTTTCAAAAAGACAATTAACATGACCTGTTGCCCAGCCCCATAATCAGTACTGAATGTAGCTCCTTTATTAGTGTTAAGAGAGTTTTTGTTATTTTTACTGTACTTATTAGCTCATGTGTTACTATTTGCTACCCAACAGTGGAAACTAAAGGACAAAGGCAGACTTCCCAAAGAATACCACAGCTGTCTCTGATTTGCCCCACTGACTTTGCAGCAAGGCCTACAGGTGAGCATTATAAGCTGGCAAGGAAGATAA
Organism: Ascaphus truei; assembly: GCF_040206685.1. Classification (NCBI taxonomy): domain Eukaryota; kingdom Metazoa; phylum Chordata; class Amphibia; order Anura; family Ascaphidae; genus Ascaphus; species Ascaphus truei. The sequence continues at coordinate 539,900,025 of NC_134483.1, forward strand.
GATTCATTGAATAGGCCAATATGTGACAGGTGTAGTCACAACCTCCCAAGTCTCGTCTTCAGATGCACCAGGAAGCTACAAGGGACGCATTTTAGTTGCTCGTCGTTTGTCTGAACCCTTGCAAAATGTTTCCTCGGTAAAGGGCTTGCCTTGTGTGCGAGATTGGAGAGGATGCTATATGCGGTGAGAGGTATGCAGACAAGCCCTGGAGTGGAGTGTTTTTAATTAGGCAAAACACTCACACATCCACATGACTCACACAGATTCCCCGCGCCTGTCCCAGTCTCTCAAACGCTAATGTTTAAACTGCAGATATACTACAATTATGGACCAGGACATGTAGAGAGAAAAAAAAATCTATAAACGTCACTTTTTATTTTCCCTGTTTTTGTTATTCTGCCCAAAAAGCAATTAGAAATAGGGCTCCATTTTCATTTTATACGCAATGGTCAGATATATGGCTATGGTGGTCATTTTGGCGTGAAAGATCAGACCTTACAGTATCCAACTGATAAATTAAGAGGGAGTAGATGAAATAGCATTGTGATGTTATTTGGCCGTTTTCCTGGGGTTAGCTCCTGTAACTAAAGGCTATATATACTGTTAAGAAGGAAAAATGATTAACAAATACATATATAAAATGCAGCTATTGCATGGTCATCTCATACCCAACTGATACATTTAAAGGGAGTAGTGAAAGTAGGATTGTGATGTTACCTTCAGCTCTTGCATGGTCAGTGCTTTGCCATGCTCCTTCCCACTCTCAATCAGGATGTCCAAGGCGTCTGCGTAGTCTTTACCCTGCGCGTTCTGCAGCTTCTCCTGGATGGCTTTCTCAAGGCTTTTCTGCAGGGTCTCACGGGCTCGGATGCCCTATAAGAGAAGAAGAAGAGGCTATAGTTTCATAAAGAGCCGTAAGCATAACTCAAGTATGACATTTGGAGTAGGATGCTGGCTTTAGACTTCTGAATTGGAAGATCTGAATTTTTTTGATATATAATCCAGAAATACTTCACGCAAATGGTCAGGGGTCAAGAACAGTATTTAGTATAGAGTAACTATAAACAACGTTTCAGTCCATGCAAGGCTCTTCATCATGGCGGCGTGAAGGTCCCTGCATGGACCGAAACATTGGCTATGGATACTCCACACTACATACCGTTAGACACATTTTTTCACAAGACCTGGCGTGCCTGCTAATATATATTATATATATCATCCGACAGAATGCGCCCCACAAACCGCCATCGGATAACGGATTGTCGGTCCATGTTAATCCACGGCGGTGAGCGGCAGATAAACTGTTCTGACGTCGGATAATCCGTCCAGCAGACTGCTGGTGTCGGATAAGGCATTTGACGGAAAGCAGGCCGTCGGATACCGGGGGTGTGTGTGTGTGTGTGTGTGTGTGTGTGTGTGTGTGTGTGTGTGTGTGTGTGTGTGTGTGTGTGTGTGTGTGTGTGTGTGTGTGTGTGTGTGTGTGTGTGCGTGTATGTATATATATATATATACACATACATACACACACACACAATGTATATGTGATTATGTAAAAGTAAAACGTGTATTTTACATGTCATTTTTGCTTTTGTACTTGGTCATTTTCTTTTACGTAAGCAGACCATAAAGACAGATCTTGAAAACCTTCAATGGCGGATAGTACACAGAATACAAAGAATTGCTCACCAAAGTATTTACGAGGCATCAGAAATTAAACAGACTAGAATACACTGCTCACAGATCCCTAAAACCCAGTCACAGATCCCTAAAACCCATTCAGAGATTAGGCATTGCTAAAGTGAAGGTAGAACAAAAAAGGCTTAAAATTCCATGACTTAAATGGTATCTGCCTTAATCCAAAATTCTCACAATTAATCCGTTTCAACCATTAGCCATCAGCGGAAATCGTTCAAGCGAAATATAGAATAATATATTTTTTCTGGGAGAAATATTTCAGGATTTTTGTATACCGTAAAAAACGGTGCACTCCACCTCAGGTGGGCGGAAGTAGTAAAGTGCACCTATTTCTTAGTGCCAAATTCTGGACGGCCTGGTATACACATGTATGACAATCTCAGTGTTACATATTGCTTAGATCATCTTTAGGGAGACGGAGGCCTCTGGCAGCATAACATGTCAGGACTTCACGTTACTCATCTTTACATTACTTCAGTGCTTCAGGGGCCAACAGTGCCTCAGAAAGCTGTGTGCTGCTGACCACTCGCAGACTCTAAAGGTTCATTGTATGTGTAGAATATGCCACTCTAAAAATGGGCCCATGTTCACTAAATAGGGCCTTATTCTATATCTGCTGAAGTGGCCGTTAGAGCTGGAAATCCCTCTTGAAGTCTGCAAGCGGCTGAACGGCCACATTGGCAGATTTAGAATAACCCCCTTAGTGACCAATTCATGTCCATTCAGTAAGCCCCTACCACCAGGACGGTGAAGCTTGCTCGGGACTGAGGTTGTCACATCCAGCCTGGACCTAGCCTTCCACCACATTCCTGGTTGCTCGGCCACTCTGAGAATGCTGAGCCCCTCAGGTACATTACACTCTTTCACAAAAGACCAAACAATGAGTATCAATCTGTGAGCCTGAAGAAGTAAGAAACATGAGAAATTGCCTTTTAGGAGCCTGCAATTCTCTGTGGTTCCCTAAGCAGTCAGGACATTTGTATGGATTGTATTAATGTTCACTAAAGCTTAGCAACCGTTAGTAAGGCTGAGGCGGACAACTACAGTCCTCAAGGGCCTCCAACAGGTGAGGTTGAGCTTTAGCACAAGTGGCTCAATCAGTGGTCTCAGTCATTGACCGTTGGTGGCTTTTGAGGACTGGAGTTGGCCACCCCTGGTCTAAGACATGGTGCACTGCCAGTGTTCAATCTACAGAGGCAACCATAGTAAGTCTAACATGCCAACATGACTTACCTTCCTGTACCCGCTAAAAGGCAGGTCCACGGGCAAGGAGAAGACGTTTTCCACAAACTGCTGGAACACATGGAAGAGCTGGTTCAGCTCCTCGTCAGAAAGGCGGAACCCCAGCAGGACTCGGATGGCCATGCGGAAGGTCAGCTTCTGGGCCTCGAAGTAGACATTAATGGGCTCTGGGTTACTGCTCCAGATCCGAAGGGTGTCCTGGATGACCAACTGGATTTTCGGTAGGTAGCTCTCCAACGCCTCATGGCTGAAGATTTTGGAAAACACCTTTGAAAGAAGAGTAATTGCAGTTTAAGAATGTGGACTTGCTGTTACCCTTTTAGATCGGTGGTTCTCAACCCATGACGTATGCGACACCCCCCGGCTGACATTTGAAGAACATGTGACACCCTTGCTGCTCATTTGAAGCCGTGCTTCTTTATGCCTGGATGTATTTTAATTCGTCTTTTTACCTCTTTTTAACTTAAGGATGCCAGTCCATGTCATCCTGCCTATTTATATCCGATTCAATACATTCGTGGGACACGCTTGACCAGGGGTCGGGACACACTGGTGGAGAATCACTCTCTTAGATATGTTGATGATAAAGGACTCAAGACGTTCTGCGCTAAAGTGGGTTAGCAGTGATCAGGAAATAATACACAGACTGCTTTAGATCAGGGGTAGCCAACTCCAGTACTCAACAACTACAAACAGGTCAGGTTTTTGGGCTATCCCTGCTTCAGCACAGGTGGTCAATCAGTCCCTGCTATAGCACAGGAGGCTCAATCTTGGACTGAGCCTCTGATTGAGCCACCTGTGCTGAAGCTGGGATATCCTGAAAACCTGACCTGTTGGTGGCCCTTGAGGACCAGGGTTGGCCAGTCCTGCTTTAGATCATACCCTCCTTAATGCAGAGATGTACAATAAGGGTTTCCAGGCCTGCTCGGAAATGAGGCTTTCAAATCCCAGGCACAGACTGCCATCCCAGCAGCCTGGCAAGTACCCGGTACCAGTGTGCAACCTAACCAGGGCTCCCACACGCGTGCCAAAGTAAAGTTCAACTTCTTGCAACATGACGGACCAAATGAAGAAAGAAAGAGAGGAAACTTGTCAGTCTGGACAAGTAAGAAACACAAGCAAATGGCCTTTTAAAAAATGTGTAAATCTGAGAATTTCCCCAGCAGTCAGCACCAGTAAGAAAATGTCAGATTTTCCTGGCGGGAGATCCGGCCTCACAATGCTCACACTTTGCTAGGGTTTGTTTGGTAAGATAATATCCCTGCTTGTTTAACCCAGTACACTGCAGAGAGAGACGCATGCAAACTATTGCAATGGGCGTTCCCTGGTGCAAAAGACATGAAAAAAACCCATCCCGGCGACCTATCAATGGTATATTGTACAGTACAATAATATGTTGTCATATTAGCAACAATAGCGCTTTGATTGGAAATTAAATGAACGATTTAAGGATCATTGCAGCAAATAAAAATCAGACGTGAGAGCTCATTTACACGTCTCAAACAGGTCTGCAACCCTGCCCTTCCCCATTATCTCTTAGCATGCAGCGCTTCCACTGCAGCCAGGGATTCTGGGTAATGACATGCAAATGAGCACTCGCAGTGTATCACTTTGTGCTTCATGTCCATTATAACATGGGCTCCTCTAAGTTAATGCAGGCCGCATTACACAGCTATTTCAGCACAGCCTGGGTTACAGAAGTGCAGCGCCAGTAAACTAGTTCTCAAGGAACCTCGGTGATAAGGAACGTTCAGCAGTGTGAGCTCCGTAAAATATAAGCACTGCGCCCTCTAGTGTACATTTTATGAATAGCTCTCCCTACAGGCTCTTCATTACCTGAAGTGATATCTCGGGCCACGATTAATCTATTTCAAATCTATTCCACTGGAGTCTACGGAACGCCGACATGTTTTGGGGCCAAATGCTAGGTCGTACAAATCCAAAAGCTTCATGTGGGGAGGTCTATTCAATGCACTTTGCTCTCATTTTGCCCCATTTGGAAAATACCAAATAAACGGCACACACAGTACCAATCCTTAAACTCTCCGGGGACATCACAGGAAATGCCACGTGTGGGCGCCAGAATATTTTTGGCTAATGTTTTTCATTTATTTATGTTGCTGACAGAAATAGGGGGAAATGAAGGGAACGGGTGCCGGGCTTGTAACTAGGGCGGCTTCTCCAAAAATACTGGACACAATGGTGAATGGCTCAGACATGCTCGAGACACACACACACACCTCTCTTTGCTCCATGCTGTTTCCTCCTCTCCTTGGCCCCACCCTCAGGCTCTTGACACCTCATCCTGATTGGTTGCTGCTAAGTAATGCAGCCAATCAGGATGGAGGAAGCTGCCCAGCCCCTTAGCAGCAGCCCTGGTCACTCCCCGCTCGGGGAAATCCCGCTGCCCCACAAGCCGCTCAGGTCACTATATCAAGAGAGGTAATACCTGAATACACATACACGCCCAGAGAGGTAATACCGGTATACACATACACGCCCAGAGAGGTAATACCGGTATACACATACACGCCCAGAGAGGTAATACCGGTATACACATACACGTCCAGAGAGGTAATACCGGTATACATATACACGCCCAGAGAGGTAATACCGGTATACACATACACGTCCGGAGAGGTAATACCGGTATACACATACACGCCCAGAGAGGTAATACCGGTATACACATACACGCCCAGAGAGGTAATACCGGTATACACATACACGCCCAGAGAGGTAATACCGGTATACACATACACGCCCAGAGATGTAATACCGGTATACACATACACGTCCAGAGAGGTAATACCGGTATACATATACACGCCCAGAGAGGTAATACCGGTATACACATACACGCCCAGAGAGGTAATACCTGTATACACATACACGCCCAGAGAGGTAATACCGATATACACATACACGTCCAGAGAGGTAATACCGGTATACACATACACGCCCAGAGAGGTAATACCGGTATACACATACACGCCCAGAGAGGTAATACCGGTATACATATACACGCCCAGAGAGGTAATACCGGTATACACATACACGCCCAGAGAGGTAATACCTGTATACACATACACGCCCAGAGAGGTAATACCGGTATACATATACACGTCCAGAGAGGTAATACCGGTATACACATACACACCCAGAGAGGTAATACCGGTATACACATACACCCCCAGAGAGGTAATACCGGTATACACATACACGCCCAGAGAGGTAATACCGGTATACACAGACACGCCCAGAGAGGTAATACCGGTATACACACACACCCAGAGAGGTAATACCGGGTATACACATACACGCCCAGAGAGATAATACTAGTATACACATACACGCCCAGAGAGGTAATACCTGAATACACATACACGCCCAGAGAGGTAATACCGGTATACATATACACGCCCAGAGAGGTAATACCGGTATACACATACACGCCCAGAGAGGTAATACCTGTATACAGATACACGCCCAGAGAGGTAATACCGGTATACACATACACGTCCAGAGAGGTAATACCGGTATACACATACACGCCCAGAGAGGTAATACCGGTATACACATACACGCCCAGAGAGGTAATACCGGTATACACATACACGCCCAGAGAGGTAATACCTGTATACACATACACGCCCAGAGAGGTAATACCGGTATACACATACACGTCCAGAGAGGTAATACCGGTATACATATACACGTCCAGAGAGGTAATACCGGTATACACATACACGCCCAGAGAGGTAATACCGGTATGCACATACACGCCCAGAGAGGTAATACCGGTATACACATACACGCCCAGAGGGGTAATACCGGTATACACATACACGCCCAGAGAGGTAATACCGATATACACATACACGCCAAGAGAGGTAATACCGGTATACACATACACACCCAGAGAGGTAATACCGGTATACACATACACGCCCAGAGGGGTAATACCGGTATACACATACATGCCCAGAGGGGTAATACCTGTATACACATACACGCCCAGAGAGGTAATACCGATATACACATACACGTCCAGAGAGGTAATACCGGTATACACATACACGCCCAGAGAGGTAATACCGGTATACACATACACGCCCAGAGAGGTAATACCGGTATACATATACACGCCCAGAGAGGTAATACCGGTATACACATACACGCCCAGAGAGGTAATACCTGTATACACATACACGCCCAGAGAGGTAATACCGGTATACATATACACGTCCAGAGAGGTAATACCGGTATACACATACACACCCAGAGAGGTAATACCGGTATACACATACACCCCCAGAGAGGTAATACCGGTATACACATACACGCCCAGAGAGGTAATACCGGTATACACAGACACGCCCAGAGAGGTAATACCGGTATACACACACACCCAGAGAGGTAATACCGGGTATACACATACACGCCCAGAGAGATAATACTAGTATACACATACACGCCCAGAGAGGTAATACCTGAATACACATACACGCCCAGAGAGGTAATACCGGTATACATATACACGCCCAGAGAGGTAATACCGGTATACACATACACGCCCAGAGAGGTAATACCTGTATACAGATACACGCCCAGAGAGGTAATACTGGTATACACATACACGTCCAGAGAGGTAATACCGGTATACACATACACGCCCAGAGAGGTAATACCGGTATACATATACACGTCCAGAGAGGTAATACCGGTATACACATACACGCCCAGAGAGGTAATACCGGTATACACATACACGCCCAGAGAGGTAATACCGGTATACACATACACGCCCAGAGAGGTAATACCTGTATACACATACACGCCCAGAGAGGTAATACCGGTATACACATACACGTCCAGAGAGGTAATACCGGTATACATATACACGTCCAGAGAGGTAATACCGGTATACACATACACGCCCAGAGAGGTAATACCGGTATGCACATACACGCCCAGAGAGGTAATACCGGTATACACATACACGCCCAGAGGGGTAATACCGGTATACACATACACGCCCAGAGAGGTAATACCGATATACACATACACGCCAAGAGAGGTAATACCGGTATACACATACACACCCAGAGAGGTAATACCGGTATACACATACACGCCCAGAGGGGTAATACCGGTATACACATACATGCCCAGAGGGGTAATACCGGTATACACATACACGTCCGGAGAGGTAATACCGGTATACACATATATGCCCAGAGGGGTAATACCGGTATACACATACATGCCCAGTATTACAGTACCTCTCATTTTTTACTGGACAGAGTGTCTAAATACAGGACAGTCCTGTTCAATACCAGACACCCGGCAACCCTACTTGTAACATCCAGCTATAATATGGGCATCAGGTAATTCCTCCCAAACTCTTTCCATTGTTATGTGTAACCTTTTTGCAAATTGCACAGGGCACAAAAGCAGAGAAAATTACCTTCAAACATTGCCGCCAAGAGATGATCATCTCAAATAGTGCCAAGCAAACACGTACAGTGGCTAGGTGGTGACACAGACTGTCAAGCAAAGGAACCTGGTTAAATTAAGGTGTCAGCTCTCACTGTGGACTTGGGCTTTATCTCCCAGTGCCTTAGGTACCACAATATAGATTGTAAGCTCTCTGGGTCAGTGGCTCCATGTCCCTCCGAACTTATGTGTAAAGAGCTGAGTGCATTGACAGCACTAAATCTACTATATATTTATTCTATATAGAATTGTTTGCCTGTTGGCGATGCATTGGGGCACCTCATAAGATATCGTAGCCAAATTTTGCATGATTGTTCATGAGATCGAGGAGCAGGGTTTTTTTTTTGTCTATGTTTGAATACAATTCACAAATGACATAACTGATGACATCACAAATGGCATGATCCCATCACACAACCCTCAAGCTACCACTTAACCTTGGTCACTCTGAAAATCCCGTTTGCAACATAAGCGAAAACAAAGGAGCGGCCAAAGTTCTTCAACAGTGTTTGGGACAAGAGTACAATGTCCCACAAACACGAAGCATTAGAGGCGCTCTATCGAACACTTCAGGACCCAGGAGGCAATGAAACTATGATGGGTGGAATGGTGATGGTGTTAGCCGGGGATTTCGCATTAAGGAACTAAATAATGTAATTATCCCTTTATAAATCACGGTATTTATTTATTGGTTTTTTTTTTGTTTTTTTTTAGAATTCCCCGAACACCGTCGGGTACTTTCAGCTAGTTATTAATAAAGCAAAGATCAAAACGTGTTCTTCCATAGATGGGGACGCACTAAGGTATTCTGCATGTTCATCAGCAACATATATCTGCATGTTCACCAGCTTACAATGCTCTGATCCACGAGGGAAAGAGAATAAAAACAGGCTGTTTCAGCCCTGCACACTATTCAGGTGCTGTCCATGAAAACGCCTCGTGGAGAAAGCACCTGTATCTTTGACGTGGGAAGCTAAAGCACAAATGAATGATTTCTCTTACGCCCTCCATGGAAATGTAAAAGCCCTTGGGATATATATGTACATCAGAAGAGGGATTTACATTCTACAAAGTGCATGATGTTCTGTGCCAGGGCTTAGTTCTAGGGTAATAAAGATGTGCATTAAAAAGGTACACTCACTTTTAAGAGGAATGTTCCACTGTAGTCTCTAAAGGATTTTCATGGACGTACTGAAGTGGCGGTAGCAGCAATGCTTAACCCACTGTTCTCTTTGCTATGTCAAATGCACCATACTCTCTCTGTCTCCTGTATATCACCCAGACATGCCCACTCTTACCGATGTGCTGTCAGTCTCACGTCACTGATTGGCATAAATACCCATTTGTTTTGTCCCAACATTTCACAGATTCTCTGTTTTTTGGAGGTTCAATGCCCTAACACCTACAGTACTACCACACCAGAGGTGGGCAAGTCCAGTCCTCAAGGGCCAACAGCAGATCAGGTTTGCAGGATATCCCTGCTTCAGCACAGGTGGCTCAGTCTTCAACTGAACTAAAAGCTCTTCTACACCATTTTTTTTTTTTTAAAACGTGTGTTAAACCAGAACCAAAATACCTGAGCTCAAAGAAAGAAAGGGTCACACAATGACCCCAGACGTGTGAAATCTGCATATCTGCAGGCACTCCTCCTCGCCCTGACCAGTCGCAGATTCATTTAAAGTCGGTACAAGTCGTAACCTTTCCTTCTTTTCTTTTTTTATCCGACAGCTGTTTCGTATTCCCAGGGATCACTTCCAGCCCCCTTTGTGTGGTTCTTGGTGAGCAGTGTTGGAGATGTGGGGCTTCGGTCCTTCGTACTTGGTGCTAATGAGAGGTACACATGTTTGCCTCTAAGGCACAACCTTAATGAACGTCGCGTTCTCGCTCTAACCCTTCCTAGATCCAGCCCCAATGTCGCGTTTACTTCCTCCGGGGGTGTGTGGGGGGGGGATGCCCGGGGGGGGGGGTGCCCTCTTCTCTCCATGCGTTCTGGCACCCGGCTTTCACAACCGGTACAAGATATTGTGTCCGGCGCCAGAGAAGTTTACCAAGTACACACTGTAAAAGCAGAGAAACTGCTAACAAGGGACATGACAAATAGTGTCAATGTACCTCAAATCCTTGAAATGCTACTGACGACAATGGTGTGCTGGAGGGGTCTACAACACGTGCAAGGGCTGAGTGTAGCCCTGACCTCCCATGTGAATTCATTGTTGATGTAACCTGTTAACAATCCTTTTTCTGTGGCTGTACCTGCTTGCGCATTTACTCCCCCCCCCCACCCCCCACGAAGCCCCTAATTACCCCTAATGAAAATCAGCATGTGTTGTATTTTCACTTTATTCTCGTGCTACTCGTAGTCAGCTGAAAAAGCTACCAAACCGGTTTCAAAGTTATGGTCTCCACAAAGTGTGTTGTGTGGCTGAGCGCTTTCCCCTTTGCAACACCTCCAAGTTGACGTTGCCGGGTGGGACTGCACTTGAAAACTGGTTCGCTGTCACAAAGGGTGTTCGCTTTGGGCATCTTGATGTGGAAAAGGCTCGACCCATTGGCTTTTGCGGGGGTGTCAGATACGTGCTTGCCGGTGCCCCTGCAGGTTTAGAATAGCACACTGGCTTGAGCCTGTCTGGCGCTGTGCTTCTCTCCCTGCAGCGTTTGGGTGGAGCGTTCCATTGCGGCTGTGAACTGATTTACAAGAGACCTGCAGATACTGTAACTCCCTGACTTGACATCCCACACTGCGTGTTCTGGCATCCAGGAGACAGGGAGTCTTAATCAGGCTGGTCCCTGAAGACAAACCAGTTCTACGGAGAATTGCTATTTTCAGCCTCTCGCCTAATTACGCTCAGAGAGAGAGAGAGAGACTTTGACACTCACCACATCTGTCACGTTTGCTTAACCGCTTGAGATTGTAAAGTCCCTGGGGGCAGGAATTCCCATGTTACCCAATGAAGTTCTGTCTCGTAACATTGTCGTCGTGATGCAGGCTTGCAAGGGACGCCGTTTGCTTTCTTTTTGACCTTGAAACTGGACGGCCAGCACAGGGATAAGTGTCACCGTGTACACATTGGGGTCCTCAGAAACACTGAGCAACCTTTCCCTCTTTTTTACAGAAAAAAAATCATATCTTATTAATGGTTCTTTAAATAGCATTGTAGAGTACTTATATAGATATTTTCTGACAAAAGGATCTGCCCCCCACAACTTACACTCTAATTTTTAGATGACTTGCCCAAGAACACTAGCTGATACTGGGAATCGTAAAAGGCAGTGCCTCCCCAAAATAACTACAATATAATACTGTGGTTTCAAACCTTTTTTTAGTTAAGGAACCCTATGTGAAATTCTGAGGAACCCCAACCCTCTCTAATAGCGCATCTGAGATCAGATGCATTGTAAGGATCCCCAACCCTCTCTAATAGCGTGACTCCGATCAGATGCATTATAAGGAACCCCAACCCTCTCTAATAGCGCGTCTGAGATCAGATGCATTGTAAGGATCCCCAACCCTCTCTAATAGCGCGTCTGAGATCAGATGCATTATAAGGAACCCCAACCCTCTCTAATAGCGCGTCTGAGATCAGATGCATTATAAGGAACCCCAACCCTCTCTAATAGCGCGTCTGAGATCAGATGCATTTTAAGGAACCCCAACCCTCTCTAATAGCGCGTCTGAGATCAGATGCATTGTAAGGAAACCCGACCCTCTCTAATAGCGCGTCTGAGATTAAATGCATTGTAAGGAACCCCAAACCCCTCTAATAGCGCATCTGAGATCATATGCATTGTAAATTCTTCTGTATTTGGTACAATTTTAAAATGACCTAAAAATTACAGGGAACCCTTTAGAACTCAGTGGTGCCTAGGAACCCTGGTTGAAAAACACCGATATACTGTAATATGTCATTCAATTTCTGTTGTTAAAGCATAAATGTAGCATCTATCAGACATAGTACTGCAGCTACCTTGTGACGCGCACATTATCAACTGATAGCAGCTGGGGCTGTCTGTCTTATGCAAGTTTTTCTGATGTAAGTTTGGCATTTGGGTGGAACACTTACAACTCAACATTTTTATTTTTATTTAAGCATAGGAAATTAAATCATGCTTACAGGAGCAATCCAAGCAATATCCTACGTGTGCTTTTTGTTTAATAAATCAGTTCTGTAGTATTAGATAATCCTTTTTTGAAATTCAACTCAATGTCATTTTAAATGCGTTTACTGATAATCCTGTGATTTCTATAGAAGGTTTTAAACACTTTCCAACAGTGCACGATCCTTGTAACACTTTCCTGTTTGTGATAATTTGTTGCCAATATTCCCCCCAGTTTGAGCTGCAAACTGTAACAATAGATAATGTTACCTTTGTAATATAAGAATACATTGTAGCTGCACTGACTGAATGATTGATTTGAAACTGAAAGGCAGCCATTTAGTGAACCCTAGGAAGCAGGATTTTGCTGATCGATCACGAGAGAACGAATCGATTGGCAGCTTAGGTCATTATTTTTCAATCAAAGGCTGCATATATTAAAACAAAACAAAAAAGATAAAACATTTTTGTATTTTTTAATTGCTTGGATTGCCTCTTTCACTCAGGGCCCGGGTCATTTCTGTGTTGTACAATTCAGATAACACACATATAGTGAAGCGCAGAGACAAAAATAAAATAACTTCAGGATCATTGGGGGAGCAGAGAATACAAAAATACAGGTAAAATCCCCAGTGGCCCAAGTACGGACTCGGAAACAATGCCCCCTCTCCTGGTGACCTTGCCTGGTGACCTTGAGGCCACCAAAATTAGGCTGCAAAATTCTATGTGCAGCGTTTGCATATACTGTTAACGCTATATATACGAAACTAATGATATAGACATCATTTTATATATGACAGCATATCTGTTAAAAGGTGACCTAAACAAAGGGTCATTTAAAACGACAAAAGAACCCCATTAAGCCCAGTTCACGCCCAGAAAGACCCGCGCAGTCGAAGTTATCGCAAAGCTGGATGTTGGCCTTAGGTGGTATTGCCCCTTTAAGAGTGCGGGCTGGGAGAGGAGGGGGTCTGCTCTGAGGTTACCGTACAGAAGTTCTCGCTACACGTGTGCCACAAGCGGCATTCGCACAGAAGCAGGCACGGAGTCCTTCAGAGGGGGAGTGGGAGGGTCACTATCTCACCCCCAGCCAGAATACAGGGCTGAGATTAACCCCTCGGGGTCAGCAAACCCATCGCTGCTGCCCACGCCACTGCAGTGATGGGACGTAATCGCCTATTCCTCGCCATGCACGTGCATACGATCCCAGCATAAAGCAGCCGATTTAGCTTAACTCCTTGGCTGCCAAAGAGGCCAGCACGCATGTATATGAGTGCCCACTCAAAATGAGCACCACTAACGCTAACTAACGCTCACTCCTTAGGATTGATTCTGCCTTCCAGTATAGGCGGCTGCTACGTGAGTAAGGCGCACCCAAAATGAATGAGACTCTCTTCCCACCAATGAGGCTGCCTTCCACGCGTGAGACGGACTTCCCGTGAGAGAGACTATCTTCTGCTGAGTGAAAGGTCTTCTTCGCAATGGGTGATGTTGTCCTCCAAACACCCCGTCGTGCTCACTCCAAACTAGTGCCTACAGCGAGAGGTGGCCAAATGACTGACATTCCCAATGAGTGAGATGGCCCTAGAGCAAACAACTCTTACAGGCGATCTCCCTGCAGAGAGAAGCTGCATCTCCCTGCACAACTCTTACAGGCGATCTCCCTGCAGAGAGAAGCTGCATCTCCCTGCACAGCTCTTACAGGCGATCTCCCTGCACAAAGAGAGCTGCATCTCCCTGCACAGCTCTTACAGGCGATCTCCCTGCACAAAGAGAGCTGCATCTCCCTGCATAGCTCTTACAGGCGATCTCCCTGCACAGATAAGCTGCATCTCCCAGCACAGCTCTTACAGGCGATCTCCCTGCACAGAGAGAGCTGCATCTCCCTGCACAGCTCTTACAGGCGATCTCCCTGCACAAAGAGAGCTGCATCTCCCTGCACAGCTCTTACAGGCGATCTCCCTGCACAAAGAGAGCTGCATCTCCCTGCATAGCTCTTACAGGCGATCTCCCTGCACAGATAAGCTGCATCTCCATGCACATCTCTTACAGGCAATCTCCCTGCACAGAGAGAAGCTGCATCTCCCTGTACAGCTCTTACAGGCGATCTCCCTGCACAGATAAGCTGCATCTCCCTGCACAGCTCTTACAGGCGATCTCCCTGCACAGATAAGCTGCATCTCCCAGCACAGCTCTTACAGGCGATCTCCCTGCACAGAGAGAAGCTGCATCTCCCTGCACAGCTCTTACAGGCGATCTCCCTGCACAGAAAGAAGCTGCATCTCCCTGCACAGCTCTTACAGGCGATCTCCCTGCACAGAGAGAAGCTGCATCTCCCTGCACAGCTCTTACAGGCGATCTCCCTGCACAGATAAGCTGCATCTCTCTGCACAGCTCTTACAGGCGATCTCCCTGCACAGATAAGCTGCATCTCCCTGCACAGCTCTTACAGGCGATCTCCCTGCACAGATAAGCTGCATCTCCCTGCACAGCTCTTACAGGCGATCTCCCTGCACAGATAAGCTGCATCTCCCAGCACAGCTCTTACAGGCGATCTCCCTGCACAGAGAGAAGCTGCATCTCCCTGCACAGCTCTTACAGGCGATCTCCCTGCACAGATAAGCTGCATCTCCCAGCACAGCTCTTACAGGCGATCTCCCTGCACAGAGAGAAGCTGCATCTCCCTGCACAGCTCTTACAGGCGATCTCCCTGCACAGAAAGAAGCTGCATCTCCCTGCACAGCTCTTACAGGCGATCTCCCTGCACAGAGAGAAGCTGCATCTCCCTGCACAGCTCTTACAGGCGATCTCCCTGCACAGATAAGCTGCATCTCTCTGCACAGCTCTTACAGGCGATCTCCCTGCACAGATAAGCTGCATCTCCCTGCACAGCTCTTACAGGCGATCTCCCTGCACAGATAAGCTGCATCTCCCTGCACAGCTCTTACAGGCGATCTCCCTGCACAGATAAGCTGCATCTCCCAGCACAGCTCTTACAGGCGATCTCCCTGCACAGAGAGAAGCTGCATCTCCCTGCACAGCTCTTACAGGCGATCTCCCTGCACAGATAAGCTGCATCTCCCTGCACAGCTCTTACAGGCGATCTCCCTGCACAGAGAGAAGCTGCATCTCCCTGCACAGCTCTTACAGGCGATCTCCCTGCACAGAGAGAAGCTGCATCTCCCTGCACAGCTCTTACAGGCGATCTCCCTGCACAGAGAGAAGCTGCATCTCCCTGCACAGCTCTTACAGGCGATCTCCCTGCACAGAGAGAAGCTGCATCTCCCTGCACAGCTCTTACACTGGTTTTATTTGAATTTCAGAGCTGAACCACATTAATTTCAGGTCGGGGGACCCACTGCTTCCCGAGTTACAGGCCCCGGTATGGGGTGTCAGTATCTCCTGTAAGTTTAAATGTCCCGGTCACGTGACATGGGAGAATTAAACTTGCTGGAGATAGGTGTCTACGGAGGCCTGTACCTCGGGAAGCAGGGGGTCCCCAGACCTGAAATTAAGGCTGTTCAGCTTCAATACTGTGTTATTACATTTAAAACACACCTTCATTCCCTTAGTGGTAACAGCTAAGGTACTGAAGGTGTTAAATAGCTTTACTCGGTTTGTTGGTGGTAGAGGGGGCCGATGAAGCTTGTAGTTGCCCCAGGGGGGTGGTTAGGCCTTGCAAGAGGGTTGCAGGAGGAGTTAACCCCTTCATTCCTTTGCGGTTAGCCACAAAGGTAATGATTATCTAGGATTGAAGCCGGGGGGGGTCTCCGGAGCTGAAATGAATGCGGGTCAACTTCGGAGACCCCCCGGATTCAATCCTATTTAGTAGAAATAAAATAAACTCTTGTATGATGCAAATCGCGATTACCATCTCGCCAACCTTTTATGTAGCGAGAGAGAGAAAAATGCGAGTGTATAACCCGCGATGTGCCTCTCGGAGCTTTGTGAATAGCATATGCGCACAGGCTGTAATAGCAAGAGAGCCAACACTCGCTCAAAAGCCGTTTTCAGGCGATTTGGCCCGGTTATCGAAGTTTTGTGAATAGCTACACGTGCAAAATCTCTTGGAACGTGCACAAGCGATAAATCACTTAGCAAAGTTTAGTGAATAGGCTCCCTCTCCCTAAGCCCAGCTTCAACACAGGGGGCTCAACCCCAGTCCCGAAGACCTCCCAACAGGTCAGGTTTTCCGGATACACCTGCTTCAGCACAGGTGGCTCAATCGAAGACCCAGTCAAAGACCTGTGCTGAAGCAGGCTCTTCGACTGAGCCACAGATTGAGCCAACTGTGCTGAAGCAGGGATAGCCTTACAACCTGACCTGTTGGGGGGGTCTTGAGGACTGGAGTTGGGAACCCCCCCTGCCTTCATGTACTCCAACGCCATCAACCCCAATAAACTGCTGTTGCCGGGCAGAGACTTGTCCGAACGCAATTGTTCATGTAAAAATAGCTCTGGAACAAAATATCACTGGACAATAAATGTCCCAATTGGTCAACAAAAGAGCAGCCAAGAGCCTGTAACCCAGCCAGGCCATTAAGCTTCTAGTTGTGCCCTATTATTTGGGGTTTATTACGATTAAAGGTTAAATACTTGTATTTGATCTCTTCAATTTCTATTTATTTGGGGCCATTTTGCTGTCCCAGGAGAGGGACATCCACCCATCCGCAGGCCACACGTTGAGGTTTTTATCCCATCATGTGGGTTAGCAAGGGGGGTCAACTCCAGTCCTCAATGGCTACCAACAGGTCGGATTTTCAAGATATCCCAGCTTCAGCGCAGGTGGCTCAAGCAAGGTGGCTTCAGCACATATGTATAAAATCAACCCTTGCTTCAGCTCAGGTAGCTCAATAAGTCCCTGCTTCAGCACAGGTGGCTCAACAAGTCCCCGCTTCAGCACAGGTGGCTCATTCTTTGACCGAGCCACTGCTTGACCCACCTGTGCTGAAACAGGGATATCTTTAACCTGATCTTGGGGACTGGAGTGGAACGCCGCTGGGTTGGAAGGGTGGCGAGGGTTGGCATCGCTGAAAATAAACTTGGAAAACCACAAAGTCCAACGGTGAGAATCACCACAACAAAGACCAGTATCTACTGCTTTCATCAGAGGCTAGTTGGGGGGGGGGGGGGATCACACCTCTCTGGGGCTGAGTTACAACCCAGTTACTACCATTTTAAAAGGAACCATGAATATGACGCTATTTCCCCAAAACAGAAAACCATTGAAGGGTTTCCCAATGATCAGGATAAAAAAAATGGCAAAGCAAAAGCAGCTGGTACAAGTGACCCTTTGTGGGGGGCTGTGTAGGGGGCGCGGTGGACTTGGTGATACATACCTTCCGCTTGTGCCTGTGGATATCCCCAATGGAGTTAGCCAGGCTGTTGGGTCCCAGCAGCATGCGGGTGCTCCTGGGCCACTCGGTGCTCACCAGGTGGTGTTCCCCCATCAGGATCTTCCTGACGTTCTCCGCTCCCGTCACCCTGATCAAGGGGCGGCCCAGCAAGTGGGTCTTAAACACATTGCCGTATTTCTCTCTCCGGGACGACTGGAAAGCTGAGCCCTGCAGGCGAAACAGAGCAGCGATTCATTCATTTAGAGAGGGGAAAAAAAGAAAAAGAAAACAAATACAATTTCCCCCGCGAGTGCAGTCAGACTGCTGGTGTATTTTAGTGACCCACATTTCCATCTGGGAGGGGGGGGTTGTTATTTATCTCAGTAACTGGCCTGCACCTCTTGACGCCTCTCTGGGTAGATCACACCAGCTCAAAAGCTACATAAAGCGCTGATGTTTGTAGTTCAAATAGGGTGTCACAGGTTTGTCACACACTATCAACTGGCTTATTGTCTTGTATGTAGAGCTGGGCTACTCAGAGGTCCATGTCACCTCAACTGGAACATTTAATGTCTGTACGATGGGATGCAACGTTCCTCTTGCCAAGTTCTGAGCTGTAGAGCAGGGACGAGAAGGAAGGTGCTCATGGAGGTTCCTCTGAGTAGCCCTGATCTTGAGAACAGAATAACATCCAAAATATCATCACAGTCCCTCCCTAGAGATAACTACTTCTCATACATACCTCAACTGCCCCCTTCCCCTTACTAAAACATCTACTACTGAGAGGAAAGGCACTGGTTATAACACAAACACCTCAGGCACATAGATGATCTGGAGATTGAAGCTCTTTTCAGTTCTACTCTCTCCCAGATAAAGAGCGATTGGAAGTGTGCGGAGAGATCTTCATTATTTTCTCAAGACCTTCCTCCCCCAGACAAGCAATAGTGCGCTAATGGTGCAAGCCTTCAGGTCTACCTACCCGTCACTGGATACACATTGCACTCATTCTACGCATGCTTCACACATCCAGTACACCGATCCCATATTACCCAGAGCTTCTCCTTTAGGCCGCGCTTATAGTCCCGGCGACAGTGACGCGACGTCGCTCCAAAACAAGTGCATTGTCGCCATCGCAAGCGCTTATAGTAAGCGCGACAGAAGCGACGTCGCGACCAAAAATTTTGTAGCCGGTCAAGTTTGATTTTTCAGAAGCTGTCACCACATGTGACAGCCTCTGAACCAATCAATGGCGGGTCGCTAGCAACATCGCTGCAAAGCGAAATACAACTTTCGCGGGTGGTGATGGCGACGGATGACGTCATCCATCGCGGGCACTATACGCGCAGCCTTACACAATTATACTGTTGCACATACAGTACCACCTTTGGTTGTCTCGCATTCACATTGAAGAGGCATTCATCAGAACTTGTGATTGATTTGAGTTGGTACAAGCAGTGGTCATAGTGACTTAAAATCAGCGGTGTGCAAACTGGGGGGGCGAGATTGTCTGCGGGGGGCGCGGGGTTTACAGAGGCCCTGCACGCTTCCCGGCGGCACTTAAATTAAGTGCCGGTGAAGAGGCGAAGGCCTCTGTAAACTGCACTTACCTTGGCTCCGGCGGCATCTGGAGACGCGTCATCATGGCAAGGCAATGTGACGTCATGACGCCGACACCGGAGCCGAGGTAAGCGGGGGGGAGGGGGCGCGAAGAGAGGGGAACTGCCGGCAGGGGGAGGCACAGGGAAAAAAGTTGCACTCCTCTGGCTTAAATGAAGAAGCAGTGCTGGGTCTGACTTCACAAGATTGTAAATGTATAAATCATGGTCTGAAGTGAGTAAAGACAGGGACTCTGAAAACAGCCCTGGTTCAGTTCCCGGTGTCGGCTCCTTGTGACCTTGGGCAAGTCATTTTATCTCCCTGTGCCTCAGGCACCAAAACATAGTGTAAGCTCCTCTGGGCAGGGACTGTGTGTGTAACATTCCTATGTGCTGTGTACCGCGCGCTGTGCTGTAACTGTGACGCGCTGTGAGTCCCGTTGGGAGAAAGTGCTATATGAAATAAAGTTGTTATTACTATAACATTTTATTACAACACGTTTTATTCAAAGATTTATTAATAATAGCTTATATAGAGGTAATAATGTACACCGCGCTCTACATAGAATTACGCACGCACAATGCCCCCGGAGTCATCAAACCGCGATCCGCTGTACTGCGCCTGAACCAACGCTATCCGCCATTAACCTTGATGCTAGCGATGCAGCAGATCGTGCTATGACGGCTCCGGAGGAACGAGTACATGCTACGTGCCCTGAAACAATTAACACCTCTTTTGAAATGTATTATCTTAGAAATAAACTCTTTCCCAGCCCTTCCAGAATATATAATGACACAAGACGATGTGAAACGGGGCACAATAGTAGCTTCTCCTATTCTTAGTGTCATTTGGCCCCTGTATGCTATATGTGAGTATTAAATGGGGGGAGTGCTAAAAAAGCGCGGTGCCTGCAAGTGTTCACATTCCTAGCAGGGCGCTCACAAATGAAGACATTACCAGGTACAAAGCCAAGAAAACACTACTGAGCTGGAAAATCTCCTGCCTGAGGAAGGGGCGTTTTTGGTCCTGGAAGCTTGCACTCTTTTTAACCACGAGTTAGCTCTTGAAGGAGTCACTTTTACTTTCAAAGTAAAGATTGTATTCTTTTCAGGACAAGGATTAATTGTGCAGAATAGTGAAGACAGCCTTGTTTCTATAGAACAGGAACCAACAGAGATTTAAATATGATTAGCATATTAGATATATATATATATAATATATATATATATATATATATATATATATATATATATATATATATATAGTTACTATTTTATTACCATACTGTGAGACGTACAACCTGTATAGTACTATTAGCATCAATAACATTATACTAAAATGACATATATTTGTACATAAAACATATGCAATGCAACTCTAAATACTAAACTTTGTTTATTTTAAAATTGCTGTTATGTATTACTATTATTTCTCCATGATTCTATCATTATTATTTTAAACATATGATTATCCTTTGTGAGTAACATCTAGGTGTGCAGTAACACTGCGGTAACGATACATTTGGAGGTGTGGATACCTGTCAAAGTACCAACAGGACATTTCTACATAAAACCACTTCGATTGTAAGCTCTCTGGGGCAGGGATTTCCTTTCCTATTCTCTGCCTTTGCTGCGCTTATTGTATTATACTTCCCTGGACTGCATTGTCTTTGTAAAGCGCTGAGCACACTGGGCGCTGTATACATAAAGAGATACATACATTATATAATGAACAGAAGTTTGGAAATGTCACACATCTCTAGCTGTGTCTTCCTGGAGCTACTGTAGTTCCTATGAATTTCCTCTATGAAGAACACTATTGAAGTGGGTGATATTTCAGCGATGAAGATCTCTCTTTCTGTTGCACAAACCTACATTTCCCCAAGACCAACACGACAGGTACAGCAGAACTTGGGAGTACAGTACAATGCTGTAACAAAGGATTTCTCACAGTCGCCCCTAGAGGGAGCTGTAGAGCTGCTCATGACATACAGTATAGTCCAAAGTCACAGCCCCACACACAGACACACTGATGCCAACTAATATATTTCTGGGTAGTAAAAAAACAGCAGTGGACCCATCTTTCTTGATGGGTTTTCTTTGTGTGTGCTGCCTCTGATCCCCAAGAGTTTTTGATTGTTTAGATGTTGTTTCTCGCCAAAAATATATTCCACGTTTCTTGAAGTCTGCAGAAAATTATAGCGGGGGTTAGCGTCAGTTAACCCATTCGTTGCCAGGTGGGACTTCTAGCAGCAAAGGGGTTAATGTGACACAGAGATGCCAACTATAGCAGTTACCATGTCAGCACAAGGACAGCAGGCACTCGGAAGTTGGGTTACCAGCAGGTGCAGTATGTAGCATGCCTTTTATGGTCATCCAACGTCTCTCCTTGCAAGTTGCTCCAGGGGTGACAGGGTCACATTTATCTGCTGGTAACCTAACTCCTGAGTGCCTGCCGTCCCCATTGCTGATCAAGGAAACCGTTTTCTCCTGGTAATTCGTCTCCTGAGTGTACGTGACTCCAGAGGAGACGTTGCAACAGCTGCAAAAACTTCACTTTCATTCAGGTTTCGCCCGTATTAAATGAAAGTCCTTCTGTGCCAAAGAGGAGCCTGGCATTACAAACGCACAGGCACCAACACAGAAGTGGGTCACGGTGTTAAACGGGCACCATTGTGCCCAGTGGTCATGATTGGTTACGTACAACCTGCCAGCTGGCCCCCGGTGGACAGAGGATGGTGTAATTGCTGTAGGTGACTGCACAGGGTCTCGGTACAGCGAAACAGATGTGTCTGGGCCAGCAGACTGCAAGGGAGACATGTGAAAGGTACATTGTCTGGGGTCACAGACAGAGCTAAAGTGTGGGTGTGAAAGGTCACGGAGAAGCAATTGCCATGATTATATGGCTTCACTTGTAGGTCAATGTTGGTTACCTCCTCATTAACATCCCAGAGACTGTAAGCTGCGACCTTGAGCTAGATCGTGATGCTTACAGTATGGGAAGCATGTCACGGATATTGTCGGGGGGGGAGGTGGGAGGGGTTAAACTAGTCTGTTGGAAAATGTGATTTTATACACCTGTGCTGAAGCAGGGATATCCTTAAAACCTGACACTTTGGGGGGTGTTGAGGTCTGATGTTGAGCACCCCGGGGCTGCAACACCAACACACAATTAGCTCGCTGAAACATATTGTGCACTAAAACACACACAACTCCCGCAGACACAAACAAATACACACAATTCTTTCCAACAGATCCATCTTACACATACACATACTCTGACACACTGGGAATCTATACTCTCAAACACAGCTATGCAGCTCACTCAAACACACACAGACACACAACTTTCTCAAATATCTCCCTCATATACACACAATCTCCTAAAACTGTAACCTATTCCCTCATTTGGGTGGGACTTGCATACCCCAATGACCATGGTTGGAGACCAGACGTGGGGTTGTTCCCTCATCCCCAGAATTCAACCTTGGGGGTTGGATAACCCACCTTCCTGTTTAATGCTTCTCCAACTGAGGTCAATTGACATGCAATGGTTTTCCATGGCTGCTATTGTCCACCAAAACAGCAGAGAGCACAAAACAAAACAGGTTTTTAAAGGAAAAACTTGAGACAGTGGGTAGACCTTTAGCTGAGCTACCAACACTTCATCCGCTTTCCATGACCACTTTAATACAGTATTGCCAACCTGCTTCCATGCCACCATGAGACCGGAATCCAGATCAGGTTTTCCATATTTCCATTGTCCATAGAGATAGAAGATTATCACTGCCAGATAGCACCAGAGTTAGAACAACAGGAGTGGACCTCAGCCTCCTGATAACATGGAGCTAGCCTGACAATACTCTAATACTACTACACAATCTAGTTCCAGCAACCTTACATCACGAGTACACAACAACAGTACACTGTCAGCAACAGCTATTCCTTGAAGGAAAATCACATTATAAATGTCATATTAAAACATTCCAAGAAGTGTCTTCCTTTAGCTTAAAGCAGGGGTAGCCAACGCCAGTCCTCAAGGGCCACCAACAGGTCAGGTTTTAAGGATATCTCTGCTTCAACACAGGTGGCTCAGTCTAAGCTTTAGCAAAGGTGGCTGAATCAGTCCCAGCTTCAGCACAAAAGTCAGCTGCGTATTGGAGATAGAGTTGTCAGGAGTGGTCAACTCCAGTCCTCAAGGGTCACCAACAGGTCAGGTTTTAAGGATATCCCTGTTTCAGTACAGTTGGCTCAATTAGTGGCTCAGTCGAAGACAGCACAGGTGGCTCTTCAGCACACAGGGCTCAATCGAAGACTGTGCTGAAGCAGGGATATCCTTAACACTTGACCTGTTGGTGGCCCTTGAGGCCTGGAGCCCCTGGCTTAACGGCCAAGCACACCCTGTACTTTACAGCAGCAGTAAACTCAACTTCAGCAAGTTGAATTGGCAAAATACACACAAGATGGGAATTTATCTGAATATAACCAAATTTACGCATAATCTGTTAGCCAGGACACCACATTATTAAAAACCCATCCAACAACTTGGGGGATATGGTATCAGCTGCAAAACGGGGGCAAATCCCCCTGCATGAGGTTTATTAGACGGAAGATCCCACAACGCGCTGTGATTGACGCGCTGTGATTGACGCGCTGTGATTGACGCGCTGTGATTGACATGCCCGGGGTTTGCCCCAGCTGCACGAGTGGCAGACATTACTACATCACACCCTTCCCACAGCCCTGAAATATTTCCCTTTGATAAACCTGATAGTTTATTGGGTGGGGTTGTGCTACAGAAACCCCTTTACCGGCAAAACCCTCAATAAATGCAAGTACATCTGTAATGTTCACTCATCTTTGTTTCATATCTTTAAAAAGCAACCCCAAACCCCCCAAAAAAAATATTTATGAGCCATGGGATACAAAATGATCACTTTCCAAACAGGAAGTAAAAGTGTGCATTAAAATTATGTATGAAAGTATGAGACACCTCCGCTGAAGCAGGGATATCCTTAGAACCTGCCCTGTTGGTGGCCATTGGGGACTGATCTTAGTGTGTGTGTGTGTGTGTGTGTGTGTGTGTGTGTGTGTGTGTGTGTGTGTGTGTGTGTGTGTGTGTGTGTGTGTGTGTGTGTGTGTGTGTGTGTGTGTGTGTGTGTGTGTGTGTGTGTGTCATATAAATAGAACCGTGGTAATGCACCTTTTGAGTCTGACTGCAAGCTCTGTGACCAGTGCCTACATACCAACGGCTTGCAAGCTCTCTGGCCCAGAGGCTCCGCTTCTCTGCCTGACTCTACGTCCAGCCCACCCCACCTCTGCACCGTGATAAAAGCAAATACCAGACCGTATAATAAATATACGTAATTTGAATATCTCTGCGGCGCGCACCAAGAAAAAAACCTCCAAGGTCCTCTCGCACACAGAACAGTGGTTGTGAATTCTCAACGTTCAGGTGACCCTGTTTCTGATCTACGCAAATGTAATTAAAGTACTTTTTGTGCCATTAATAAAGAGATATTTGTGCAACGTTTCCACTGCTGTACAAAGGCTGCCTTTATGTGGTAGCAGTTTCGACTGGAGTCCAATTTATACAAAATGTTGTATTTTTAGCCTTGGACTGTTTTTGGATGGAGCCTGTGGAAAAAGGAATACCCTTTTTCGTACCCCTGTAAAAAAAAAAAAAAAAAAAATCTGATAATTTTTTTTTTTTTTAAACATTTTTTTGTTTTGTTTTTTTAAAGCAGGGAATCCGAGTTAACCCTTTGAACTTTTAGGTTCTGCATTGTAAGCCGTAACATACAGAAGATGATGGTCACAATATGCTTTATAATTAGGGTTCTGTTCTCGGTCTCAGAGCACGTGATTACTTTTCACACTTAACACCTTTGTCACCAGTGGGTTCTAGAGAATGAATTGGTTATTTGGGGGCACTGCATGTCATTTAGCTGGGGACTCATAAAAGTGGCAATTCTGGTTTCTCTGTCGACTCCCAATGTTGGGAGTTCCTTTTTTCTTGCATACTCGGAACCGGCCGGTCGCCCGGTGCTGAACCACACAATCAATAGCTCAAGGGATCCGATGGTTACAGAGATATTTACTTTTTTAGGTAAAGTGAAATCAAAGACGGCCATCGGGGCTGCCGTGTCCTGATGATGACATTGCAGCTTCCTATTGGCCCATGGGAGTGAGGCTGGGCTGGTGGCAATATTGATTTCCCAGAACCCACCAAAAACATTGGCCCGTAAAAAAAAAAAAAAGGTCAATAACTCAACAACTGGTGGGTCATCGGCGCTAAAAAATATCGCTATTCAGCTCCGAGGGACTAAGGGAGATTACTGATTGATGTTATAAACAAATCATACCAAATAGGACGTTTTGATTGGAAATATTATGAATATTCCTGAGCTCTTCAGTCTCTTGGGAACCAGACACAAATAGGTTACGGAGGGCAGGCGACAATAGCTCTCCACCATACCGAGTACAGCAAAGATAGGGAACACATGAACATCTGTGTGTCCTCTGCAGGTCCCCAAACCTGCCACCCCACAGTCACATGTTAAGATGCAGGCAAGGATTCTGGGTAGTGACATGCAAATGAGCATGCAGTGGGCATGTCAACAGTAGCTTCTTATTCATTCTGTACATGGACTCCTTTGACCTTTTGTGTGCTGCATTAGGCCGCGCATATAGTGACGGCAACGCGACCGATGGCGTTACCCGTCGCCATGGCGAAAGTTAAATTTTAAGTTTAGGCGACGTCACTGGCTACAAGGCCAGTGATGTCACAAAAGGGGCAGGGCAGAGGCACGGAGAAGCTCCTGATTGGCCGCAAGGGGAGACCGTCGCCAGAAAAAATCAATTATCAGTGTCCACCAGATTTCTGGTAGCGCTATCGCTCCGTCGCTTTGTCGCCGTCGCGTGCACTATAAGCGCCGGTGACAACGCATTTGTTTTCACGCGACGGTGGCGTCACCGGCACTATAAGCGCAGCCTTACACAGCTCTTACAGCCAAGTGCAGAAACAGCTAGCCTAATCACGCACCATCGTGTCGCCTTTTGGACACATCCGTTTGAGCTCGGTCGCTGATTAATTGGAAAGCTGGTAGTGGGTGCAAACCAGACATCATTAGGCTGTGGTGGGCATAGGAGAGCCACAAACCTGATATCATTAGGCTGTGGTGGGCATAGGAGAGCCACAAACCACGGCTCCTTAGCAAGTGATTATTTCTACAGAGTATACACTGTGAGGTAGTATCCACTGAGTATACACTGTGAGGTAGTATCCACTGAGTATACACTGTGAGGTAGTATCCACTGAGTATACACTGTGAGGTAGTATCCACTGAGTATACACTGTGAGGTAGTATCCACTGAGTATACACTGTGAGGTAGTATCCACTGAGTATACACTGTGAGGTAGTATCCACTGAGTATACACTGTGAGGTAGTATCCACTGAGTATACACTGTGAGGTAGTATCCACTGAGTATACACTGTGAGGTAGTATACACTCACCAATATGCACTGCCAGCCAATGAGCTTGTTAATATAAGGATTGCCCTAGTGCAGGGGTGGCCAACTCCAGTCCTCAAGGGCCACCAACAGGTCAGGTTTTCAGGATATCCCTGCTTCAGCACAGGTGGCTCAATCAGTGGCTCAGTCACTATGACCGAGCCACCTGTGCTGAAGCAGGGATATCCTTAGGCCAGGTCCCCGCTGGCTACTGCAGCTCTGGCTGTGGCGGACGCTGCAGGGACAAGATCCACCCCACAATGGGGCCCCCCCTGCGAGGGGGGGGGGCACGCTGCGCCGACAGAAACACCTGCTCTCAAGACAATTGAGATCAGGAGTCGCGACTGAGCGCTAGGCCACACCCCCTGGTGGTTCAACCAATGAGGGGGAACCTGCCGGGTGACGTCACGTCCCCCCCCCCCCCCCGTCTTTCCCCCTGCAGCTCTCTGCAGACCGGGGAATTCGGCTGCACGCGCCTTGCAGGCGCACGTGCAGCGCAGGCAGCGGGTTCGCAGCCTTAAATCCGCCCTGTCGGCGGCCCTTGAGAACTGGAGCTTGCTACTCCTGCCTTAGTTATTAGCCCTGTAAGGTTGCTGGTGGCAAATGCAGAACAGTCTGCTCACTCACTGATAAATCAAAGGTCGCCAGTGACTGCTTTATAGCTGCAGATGTGTCCTGCAGAAATGCAGCAACGGAAGCCCTGGAAAGTTCTTTTCACAGCCGCGACTTCTATAAAACTTTACTGACCTTACCCTAAAGTCGGTACCTTCCAGCTAAGGAGGACCAGGTTTCCACAAGCAGAAACCGGGCCACGCTAAAAAATCCTTTATAAAACCATTGACATCACTTAAAAAAATAAATATTATATTGGTACTGGTCTTCTAGCGTCCCCCCATCCCTGCTTTGTTGTCGATTTATTTCCGTTTCCTAACAGAACACAAACTCTCCGCTGCAGCAAAACGACGGTTTGGCTGACTTAAACAAAACGTTTCATTAGACGTTACCGACAGATTGAAAATGTTTTACTCTTTGATATGGCCGTCCGCACGCAGTGTCTATATTTACGGTTTAAAGCGAGTCCCAACAGGGGGAATCTAAAAAAAAAACGGGACGCTTGAAGGATTTGGAGAACATCGATGGGACACTGGAGAGTTTAATGAAAATCCGGCACTGTCCTGGCTAACGTGTGGTCACCCTACCTTCCAGTGGGGGGGAGGGATGCAACGCCTGGCTCTAGGCAACTAACTTACTTGCACGGCTTGTAGGCACTTTCAACGCAAGTGGCTTCCTCCACAGGTTGTACAGAAGCCGCAGTTATAGGTTCGAGGCTCTGCATCATACAAACACTGTGAGGGCGTGTTGCTCTCGAGCTGGTAAATAATGCAGCTCACGTCTTGCCGAGTCTCCGCATCCACGCGTGACTTGCATTACGTGTTGACGTAGGATTTGGGGACTGGTTATAGAAATTGGAAAGGGAGGGGATATTTTGCTGCAGTGTTATAATGGGAGGTACCAGAGTTTGTACCTCTAAGGCTAAGGCCCCGCTGCCTCAGACCACGCTCCTGCACTGCAGACAGGCGGCGCGTGGAGAGGCACTTGACCGCTATCTGCGGTCTGTAGGGAGCGGGGGGGGCGTGGTTTGAGCGGAGG
This sequence comes from Ascaphus truei, assembly GCF_040206685.1. Lineage (NCBI taxonomy): Eukaryota > Metazoa > Chordata > Amphibia > Anura > Ascaphidae > Ascaphus > Ascaphus truei. The sequence goes on from NC_134483.1 coordinate 539,928,651, forward strand.
GCTGCAGCGGGGGTGTCCCGGGCTGCAGGAGGGACCCCCACATGCCCTCTGCTGCTCTCCGTGCTACTCCCCCCTGCCACAGCTCCCATCCGATACACCCCCCTCCACAGCTCCCGTCCGATACACCCCCCAACCCCCCCCCCCCCCCCCGCGGATGGCTGCAGCGGGGGTCGGTCTCCCGGGCTGCAGGAGGGTGCTGCTGCCGGCTGAAAGGTAAGCAGCTCCCCCCCCCCACACATGCCCTCACAGCTGATCCCTCCGTCGACACACACACACACCTCTCTTACCTCTTGGAGGCTGACAGCTCCCGCCCCCGCCGCTGATAGGCTCACCAGCGCACCACGTGACGCGTCACCGCTTGGGATCTCAATTCCCTTGCATCCCCTGGCGGCTGACGCGTCACTGCGCGTAGTGAGCCGTGCAGTGAGGGGGGACCGGGCCTGGCTCGGGAGGAAACCCCTGCAGGTGAGTAACGTGCGCGCCACCGGACGCAGCGTGACCAAAGCCTAACCAATTCAGGTTTTTTCGCTTTCCATGCACTGATTACAACTTCCAGGTATAAGATGCTGTTAACCTAGTCTCAGGGATTAGCCCCAAATGTAAAAATGATATGTCATACTGACTCATCCAACGGAATCCGTTCTGGAAGTAGCGTTGGATAGTGAAACCGTTGTAAAGTGAGCCCCGTGTTAATCAGTGGCGGTGAGCGTCGGATAACGCATTCAGGTGTTGGATAACGCATTCCGGCATCGAAAAATGACTTGTAGGGTTGCATTGTAAAGCGTTGGATATGTCATTCGTTGTAAAGTGAAACGTTGGATAACGAGGACTACCTGTATTGTGAGATTCTGAAGTACCCCGACCCTCTCTAATAGCGCGTCTGGGATCAGATGCATTGTAAGGAACCCCAACCCTCTCTATTAGGGTGTCTGAGATCAGATGTATTGTAAGAAACCCCAACCCTCTCTAATAGCGCGTCTGATAGATACATTGTAAGGAACCCCAACCCTCTCTAATAGCGCGTCTGAGATCAGATACATTGTAAGGAACCCTGACCCTCTCTAACAGCGTGTCTGAGATCAGGTGCAATTTAAGGAACCCCAACCCTCTCTAATAGCGCCTCTGAGATCAGATGCATTGCAAGGAACCCCAACCCTCTCTAATAGCACGTAAGAGATCAGATGCATTGTAAGGAACCCCAACCCTCTCTAATAGCGCCTCTGAGATCAGATGCATTGCAAGGAACCCCAACCCTCTCTAATAGCGCGTAAGAGATCAGATGCATTGCAAGGAACCCCAACCCTCTCTAATAGCGCGTAAGAGATCAGATGCAATTTAAGGAACCCCAACCCTCTCTAATCGCGCGTCTGAGATCAGATGCATTGTAAATTCTTCTGCATTTGGTACAATTATCAAATGACCAAAAATTGCAGGGAAGCCTTTAGGGATGCCCGGAAAACCCCTGTTGACAAACACTGAAGTACAGTAGCCACTTGCAGTGACAGTGATTGAATGGGTTAGTGTGGCCTGCAAACGCAATGCAGGGGCAGTCAAGGAGCGTAACAGTAAGTGACCCCAACTGGGTGGGGGGGGGGTGAGGGTTTGCACAGCGTGTTGCTGCTCTGCAACTCACCAGCAAATGCTGGTCTTTAAAGGACACTGTGTTGCAGCCTTGTGGTGGTGGGAGGGGAGGTGAAGGACGGGTCAGCGCATTCAGGAGCTTGAATAAGACTGTATACCCTGTACAAATTACATCATGATGTAGACAAGTATCCAGGATAGGATTACCGTTACACAATGATCTCACACAGAGTGCCACAAAGCCTCACTAAATATTTTGTTGGGGGGGGGTTACCCTCAAACAGCCTTATTGCTTTAAAAAAAAAAGGGGAGTGATACGTGAGAAAGGGGTCACTAAAAACAAAACAACACCTTTCCGATTTATCAACGCAAACGTGGAAGCAATGGGGCTTCATTTGCAGAAATCTGGTGCTGTTTCGCAGCTGGGAGACGCTGATGAATAGCGCCCATTATACAGGTGAGGGGCTAAGGGCCCGCACAGTGGTGTCTGTCACAGCCTGCACGGTCCGTCACCAGGACCAATAAGACTGCACATTGTATCCCATTAAAGATGCATTCCTTGCTTAGGCGGTGATGTTTGAACTGCGTCTCTTATAAATAAACAACGCCGCCGCGCTGCTGAATGATACCGAGTGTGACCCACACATTTCCAGCCTCCCGGTGGCAGCAGGTAAACAGCAGCTACTATGTGCCCTGCGCGAGACGTCGCCACGGGGGGCGGAGGTGGTGACCCCTGCCGCCCACTAACCCACAGGGGCTTGAAGGGGGGTTAGAGGTAATTTGGGGAACAAACTGCTGGGTCAACAGCACAAATTTCTGGAGCGCCCCAAAAAAACGTTTTTGCAGGGCCGCAATTTCTATAAGTAGAGCACGACTGAGCATGTAGAAACTGTGATGTGATACTCTGCATTGCCTTATACTGCAGTTCATTAATTTTCAGAGGCGGGGTGGGGGGGGGGAGGGGTATAAAGTATCCGCCAGGCAAACAGGTTAATTAGATCTGCAGCATACGCATTGTAAGATGATTGGTGCATGGGGTGTGCGTAGGATTCAGCGTTTCCCTTTTCCTGCCGGAGACACCGACAGATTACAGCTGGATCACAAACTGTACCAGATACTAATTAACCCATCCCCCCCCAATACCAGCAACAAAAAAAGGAAAATATTATCACTGCGTCCTGGGTACGGGACCCGATTACAGTCACATCAATATCAATGACGTATTCTGCGTTAATTAACCCCTTGTGTTGCAAACCCCACTGGCAAGCAGCCGGGTTATATGGAGTTTGCGCGGTCTGCTTGCTATGAACCGGTTGGAAGCACAATAAGGAATAATTCAGGGCAACCTATCTCCTTTTGCCATTTCAGTCATCATTTTTCTATAGGTTCCCTAAATTCCCCCCCGGGGCTTGAGCAGCACAGAGCACACCCAGCTATAGCCCCGATTCACTGGAAGGGTTCAGAAAGAGTGTGTACACCTTTAACTGCCTTTTGGATATAAATACCCGTCTTCTTGCTCCCCCTTATTCTATCCCCCGTTTGTACAAGTGGGGGTCACTTCAAGGGATCAACAGACTAGGGAGTTTTTTTGTTTAGAGATGCATACATATGGGGATACTCAGTACTATTATATAATAATGCTTGCTCGTCATCGGGGGTACAATGTGCACCCCTCTCCCTTATAGTACGCACGCACGCCATTAGTAACCATTTCTTAACCCTTTCACTGCCTGCAATGAGCTAAAAGGGATAGCCCGGGGGTTCTCAACTCCAGTCCTCAAGGGCCACCAACAGGCCAGGTTTTCAGGCTATCCCAGCTTCAGCACAGGTTGCTCAATCCATGGCTCAGTCAACGACTGGGACTGCTGAAGCTGGGACTGATTGAGCCACCTGTGCTGAAGCTGGGGCTGATTGAACCACCTGCGCTGAAGCAGGGAAACCCTGAAAACCTGACCTGTTGGGGTCTTGGGGACTGGAGTTGAGCACCCCCTGGGGTTAAGGTAAAATGGTGAGCGCCCGTTGCAGATGCAGTTGTCAGTTCACTATTATGTGGATGCCAACGCACGATCACCATCAACGCCAATGCGCTACTGCCGCCAAGCGAGCAACGAAGGGGTTAATTATATGCAAATGCCTTAAAGGAGGTGCGTGGAAGGGCTATTTAGGAATCGTCTTCCCCAGGAAGCCACAGTAGATAGAGCAAGCTGCTGATCTTGTTCAGAATGATACATCGTTTGCTTGTGTTTTTGGAGGGGAGGGGGGGGGGAATAAATGGTTTATTCACTTTGTATCCAGAAGTATAAACACCATACTTGGCAAAGCTTCCCCTATTAGTTTATGAAGGTGCCTGGTTTTCAAATATCAGGTAGGAATTCTCAATTACAGGCGGTCCTCGGTTATCCAGCGGAATCCGTTCTGGAAGTGGCGTTGGATAGTGAAACCGTTGTAAAGTGAACCCCGTTGTTAATCAGTGGCGGTGAGCGTTGGATAACGCGTTCCGGCGTCGAAAAACGGCCCATAGGTTTGCATTGTAAAGCGTTGGAAATGCCATTCGTGGTAAAGTGAAATGTTGGATAACGAGGACTGCCTGTGCCCGCCGTCTCCCATACGGGTGGGAAATTAACCATCTGAGACACGAATGGGTGGGAAACTAGTGAGATGTATCTCTAACAAGCGTCAGGTTTCATCACTGCAGGTAAAAATGCACGAGACGAACACTTTGATGCCAAGTAACTGCTCCACAAACTTATTCCAAAGCTGGTCCCCAATATGCTCTTGGTACAGAGTACCATCTAGCATGCCCACGGAAAAACAAAGCCACGTGAAAACTGATATTCTGAAATTCAACTTGGGGGCAAGACAAGATCCCCCCCCCCCCCCACATCTTCCTCAGCCCCCTGATATACATAGATAAATATATATGCGTGAGTGGCAGACATTACTACATCACACCCTTCCCACAGCCCTGAAATATTTCCCTTTGATAAACCTGATAGTTTATTGGGTGGGGTTGTGCTACAGAAACCCCTTTACCGGCAAAACCCTCAATAAATGCAAGTACATCTATAATGTTCACTCATCTTTGTTTCATATCTTTAAAAAGCAACCCCCCCCCAAAAAAATATTTGTGAGCCATGGGATACAAAATGATCACTTTCCAAACAGGAAGTAAAAGTGTGTATTAAAATTATGTATGAAAGTATGAGACACCTCCGCTGAAGCAGGGGTATCCTTAGAATCTGCCCTGTTGGTGGCCCTTGGGGACTGATCTTAGTGTGTGTGTGTGTGTGTGTGTGTGTGTGTGTGTGTGTGTGTGTGTGTGTGTGTGTGTGTGTGTGTGTGTGTGTGTGTGTGTGTGTGTGTGTGTGTGTGTGTGTGTGTATATATATATATATATATATATAACCATTCTCTAGTCCGGTAAAGAAAGACTGCACTCGGTTCAGTAATAATGAAAATCTGTATTGGGCATCTGAATAAAAAAGATAAATCACCCAATCCGACGTTTCGGTCCTGGAATAGGACCTTTCTCAAGGGGGTGCTATATATATATATATAGTGTGTGTGTGTGTGTGTGTGTGTGTGTGTGTGTGTGTGTGTGTGTGTGTACATACACACACACACACACACACACACACATACATACACACATGCACCCCCAGCATGATTACTGAACCGAGTGCAGTCTTTCTTTACGGACGAGAGAATGGTAATGTTGTATTTCTATTATTTGAGACTAGCACCTGTCTATATGAACCAGTACACTGAGTGCAAGCTGTGATGTTTGTTTATATATATATATATATATATATATATATATATATATATATATATACACACATGCACACATATTATATACACATATATATATATATATATACATATATATATATATATATATATACACACACACACACATAGTATATACGTATATACACACAGTATATACACACATATACATACTGTACATATAAACACA
>NC_134483.1:539939210-539961710 GCF_040206685.1 Ascaphus truei
GCTAGGCAGGGAGGCACAGGGTAGCACAGTCAGGGAGGCACAGGCAGGGAAGCACAGAGAGGCACAGCAGGGAGGGGGGCACAGGCAGGGAAGCACGGGCAGGGAAGCACAGGGAGGCACAGCCAGGGAGACACAGGCAACAGGCAGGGAGGCACAGGCAGGGAGGGGGGCACGGGCAGGGAGGGGGGCACAGGCAGGGAGGGGGGGCACGGGCAGGGAGGCAAAGGCAGGGATGTTTGTACACAGATCACACTGACTTCTATTCTCTCTCTGCTCCTGTCTGCTGCTGGAATCCGCACCTACAGCTGCAAGAGATAAATAACATGGGGGGGGGGGTCATGGCAGGTCCAGCAATGGGTGCAGGTCACAGAGGGGGGGCAGACCAATGCATATATCTATCCCGAATATATAAGCATTTCTATGATGTGGTATCAATATATACTGTTCTATTCATGTGTGCGTATATATCTGTATTTATGCCCACAGTGTACTCGGTGCGTTACAAAGATATTACAATAAGCGTAACAAAGTCAGACAATAGGAAAGGGTATCGCTGCTCAGAAGAGCTTACAATCTAAGTACAATCATCATCCTGTTTAGGAGGCAGAGGTGCAGGCGACACTTTTTTTAAAGTAAGGATTTTCAGGGGTTTTAATATATATATATATATATACACACACACACACACACACACACACACACACACACACACACACACACACACACACACACACACACACACACACACACACACACACACACACACACACACACACACACACACACACACACACACACACACACACATATGTACTTCTCTGAGTGGGAGAATACTTTAGATATTACACTTTCTAGTAGATAATTTTCATGCGCACGTAAAAGGTAAGAATACCATATAAAACATGAAGGTGTGTGTGTGTATGTATATATATATATATATATATATATATATTTTTTTTTTTATATATATATATATTTATATATATATACACAAGCACACACCGAATTGCATGTCCTGAGTAGGGATACAATAGTGAATTTGTGTATTACACAGGCGCTTGAGAGCCGGGCGATCAGGTCATTAGATGGGCATCACATTAAGTTTATTGGCACCTTCCTTGTGAGTTTGGGACAGAACGTGTTGGCGCGCATATATTGTGTACATTGTACAGTATCTGTGTATTTGCTGTGAATTAGATGTCCGTGTGTTTTATTCTGTTACATTTCTCTGTGCTGTTAGGAGCGAAACAATCACTTGTTTCTAGTAATGTCCTGTTTGTTACACTAACTTAATATTCCTGGATTACACCCTCCTCTCTCCCAGAGGTGCCCAACTCCAGTCCCCCCCCCCCCCCCCAACAATTCAGGTATCCATCACAGCTTCAGCAGAAGTGGCTCAATCGAAGCCTGGGCCACCTGTGCTGAAGCAGAGACGGATTGAGCCACCAGTGCCTAAGCAGGGACATCCTGAAACCCTGACCTGAGGGGGGTGGGGGTCTTGAGGACTGGAGTTGAGCACCCCTGACCTACCCTAAACCTGTTTGTTCCCCTAACCTGGCTGGTGTGTCTCAGGTGCATTGAGGCTCTAAGTAGAGACAATATACTCGCACAGAGCACCAATTCAGGACTTGCATTTGGCTCAGCACAAGTTCAACGATTTAACTTTAACCTCCACAGCTTCTTTAAGTCTTTGGGGCAGACAGTTTGGGACATAAGTAGGTAATTAGTATCTCTCTCCTGTCTGTCACATTGTTCTAAAGACTTTTCCAGTGGATATGTGAGCAGCCTCTGTATGGGCTGTGTGTTTTTTGTGAACTGGATCTAATTTCCCTCCCCAAACCACTTATATCTGGAAGCAGTGAGTGAGAATAGAGCTCTGTGTGTGTTTCCTTCCTTCACCCTTTCCTCCCCCTCTTCTCTCTATCCCTCTATACTTGTAGGGTTGAAGCACAGGTCTTGGCTCTCATAGGCAGAGGTGCTTGTGAGAGCCAAGAAGCGCACAAGTCCTTCTCACTCTTTGCCCTGTATCTCCACCTAGTGGACAGCTACGGTACTGCACGTGTTCTCCCTAGCCTCTGTAATGTATACCAGGTGCTGCTATTCATTCTGCACAAAGCATAAATAATCGCATCAACAACCTAAATTATCTGTTCCCAAATGTTTTCATCCTCCTTCAAGCTACTGTGTCCATTATTCACTTATTACATCTTGAGATGTTTGACTTTTTTCTGACATATACTGTATACACATATTGACGTGTGTGTGTGTATATATATTTTTTTTGTTGCAAATTGCAAAGCCAGTACAACCAACCTCACACTGATGAGACCCAAAAGGTCGAAACAGCTGTCTGTGAGTGGATTAACTGGCTTTGCATCTGACCCCAGGCTGTGTTTAAAAGCTGTGCTTAAAACAGCGAGCATCCGCTTAAGGGTTCCATGTAATAATGGATTTAATACAAAAGGTGGCACTGTGTGCTCATTTGCATGTCATCTGCCAGAATCCCTTGCTGCAGGGGAAGCGCTGTATGCTAGGTGATAATAGTGAAAGGCAGGGTTGCAGACCTGTCTACGACATGTGAATGTACTGACAAGTAATATTTTTATTTGACAGGGTCTCCCTTTGGGCTTCCTCAGTCCCTTTAACCTCCGCTGTGGGCGGGAGCGCTGCGAGGCCGTGCGGCTGCCAGAGGAGGAGGGCGCGTGCACCCGGCGAGCGCCGGTGCTGCGGGGATAGTTGCAGCGGGTGACGGGCTCGCCGAGGCTTGGCGTTCATAATATAAGTGTGGTTCATGTATATATGTCAGTTTATGTGCTTATAGTAAAGTATCCTTGTTTTACCATATTATTGTGTATTGTTCATTTATGTTCCCGCACTGGGTTATCGCACATAGTTAGGATCCCGCGCAGGTGGAGGCACTGTCAACTATCGAATCAGGTACACCCCAGGCTCCCAGCGGCGGAGGTTCAGGCCTCCTGTGATCCACAGGTAACGCAACACACACCGTAGACGCCTTATCTCACAGGGGGTGGGGGAAAGTGCGCTACATTTAATTGATGTATAAATTTATTTATTTTTGATGTGCGTGCGATCACTTTTGATCACTTCTGGGTCTTGTTGTGGATTCCCTTTTTTTTATCATGGGACAAATCTCAAAATAACGGGGGGTGGGGGAGATTCCTCATGCTTTTTAGAGACGTTTGCAGGTTTTATATCACTTGGGAACTCCCACAAAAAAATCGGAAAACTAAATGGGAGATGAGTTTTCCTCTGGTTTTTGGTCGAATTTCCCGTGTGTGTGTGTGTGTGTGTGTGTGTGTGTGTGTGTGTGTGTGTGTGTATAGCAACTGTAAATATTACTGTAAATATTACTGTATGTTCAACTGTATTTACAGTTGCTTTATGCTTTACTGTGGAGGGTTTTTGTCACTTTTTTTACCCACCATAACCTTAATATATATATATATATATATATATATATATATATATATATATATATATATATATATATATATATATATATATATATATTCTAGTGAATATCAGGTGCGCAAAAACATAGGTAAAAGAAAAATATCTAGACAATGCAGCCCCAATGCTGGTTTTAACACAAAAACCTAAAAATATCAATGATATCAATAGCACCCAGCGCAATTTAGAAATATAGCAGTATTTGAGTAGATCTGTCAATAACGGGTTAATTTGACTGTATAACTTTGAAGGTGAGAATTGTATCTCTACTTATACAACATTACAATTAGACACAGTATATCAATGTTTAAACCACTAGCAACCTTGTGCCAGATAGGACATTAACACAATAGCTTAGAGGAAATGGAGAAAGTTGGAGATAAGTCACAATGTCTCCTCTATGCTTGTACGTGGAGAGTTCAAATGGGAGTTAGCTGAGAGTGGTCAGTGTTAGATGTTTAAATCCGCATCCATCCGTCACTTTACTACATGTTAATGGGTTAAGGTGGGTAGTGGGACCTTCACACTGCCAGTTTAGGTATTGTGCCTGATCAATTTGGCATTACAGCGCCTTAGCTTATAGCCAAGTCGTCCTCTCACCCCACAGCCCACAGTCACAAACCTCTGTATAGGGCTCCCCGTGGTTACCCCGGTTGTTAGTCCGGTCCACCAAATGATCTTACTATACTCAGCCGGTTCTCCCCTTGCTTGGCACCGCTCACTTTAGTGCTCCGTAGCTTGGACTCTCCACTTAAAGCTGCAGTTCAGTCAATATCCTGCATGTGTGTTTTTTTTAATAAATCAGTTCTGTAGTAAGAAAAAGTACTTTTAGCATTTTCTGTTTTTAAAAAAACAACTTTGAAAGACCAATTTGTATTCTATTTTAACAGCCATTTGCTAAGGCACTGTCCCTTCATGTCCTGTCACAAGCCCTTTCCCACCCCTTTGTCAGCCCTGCCCTCCCTCTAGCACTTGTCAGTGCAGGAGTGCTCATGAATATTCATGAGCTTCCACTGACAGACAAGCAGAATATAAACAGATCCCTTCACTAATTATGTCACCAAATTTCGACCTATCAATACATGGAGAACGAATTGACTGACAGCTATACAGTTCTTTAGGTAATTAGAGATTGCACACATAAAACTATTGAAGTAAAAAAATAAATTAAAAAAAAAAAAAAAAAGACTGAACTGCAGCTTTAACCAAATCAAGTGCCTTCCTTGGTATGCATAGGCTTCTCCAATGGAGGAGAAAATAAGCACACGCCAGCCGATATATTATAACAAGGCTTTATTATTGCATATGGACATACAGTAAGGGACATATAGAAAGTAGGTGACAATCTATTATAACCCTATGCGTTTCGTCTTTAAATAAGACTTCATCAGGGGTATACATTTCTTACATATATTTATATATATATATATATATATATATATATATATATATATAATCTTCAACCCTTGTCCTCCTACTGCTGGATGAAGCCTCCCCAATGATCTTCCAGGTACTGCTCCAATAGGATCTATAGGGAACCATGTTAATGGTTTTGAAGCAAAAGGTGGCACTGTGTGCTCATTTGCATGTCATTTCCCAGGATCCCTTGCTGCAGTGGAAGTGCTGTGTGCTGGGTGATAATGGTGAAAGGCGGGGTTGCAGACCTGTCTAAGACATGCAAAAGAGCATACAGTAATATTTCCATTTGCTATATATATATATATATATATATATATATATATATATATATATATATAAATAAATATATATATATATATATATATTACCATTCCAAAGACAGGCAATCACGAGGCAGAATTCCTTTGTGAGCGCACCACAGATACGTAGTAATGTTTAAATTCAATTTAAAAGTAATCTTTAATTAACCAATATTAAAATTAATAAGCATCCAAATTACTATATATACAAACTAATTAATATTAAAAGCTTAGGATCACTGGGTATAACACATCTGTCTAGAACTTGGTTTCAAACAAATATTCCAGTCTAGATCAGTGAAAGATACACTTTCAGTGTGCTCATTTGCATGTCATTTCCCAGAATCCCTTGCTGCAGTGGGAGCACTGTATGCTAGGTGATAATGGTGAAAGGCAGGTTTGCAGACCTGTCTAAGACATGTGAATGTGCTCACAAGTAATCTGTTTATTTGCTATATGCTAACAGTGGAGGTTTCTTGTCGGCTTTTTCACCCACCGTAAGTTAAAATGCGTATGGTATATATATATATATATATTTATTATCTTAGTTTTTAGAGAGAGGAGGTTCCCAATGCACAAACTATGAGTCCGGAGAATTAACGTGACCACGGATTTCATTTTAAGAAACACATCACACATCCTGAGTTTGTTTGCATGGGGTTTTTTTTATTCCAACAAGTAGCATTCACACTTCCTGTATAGGAGGGAGACGCCACGTCCCGGTGCTTTGTCAGGTCTCGGGGGGGTGGGGGGGGGAGTTCTCCTTTCATCAGCAGGGAAATAAAGTCACAAGTCCCTTGGTTTCACAAGTGTATTTTTGATGGTGATAAAAAGACCTGCAGATGAGATGGGGACATTGAAGGTGAAATTCCAAATATCAGATATCGCAAAGTTCCTGACCCCTCCTGCCTGCCATGGGGGTTATCTAATGGCATGTCCTTTTAATAATAATATCTTTATTTCATATAGCGCTTTTCTCCCAATGGGACTCAAAGCGCGTCACAATGACAGTATCGGGCGCGGTAGCCAGCACATAGGAATGTTACAGACACAGGTCCCTGCCCAGAGGAGCTTGCACTCTATGTTTTTGGTGCCTGAGGCACAGGGAGATAAAGTGACTTGCCCAAGACAAGGAGCCGACACCAGGATTTAAACCAGGTTCCGCCTGATTCACACTCATACTTTTCTGTGCATGCAAAATACAGTATTTAGGTACGAGTGTGACGCCCGTAAGAAAGTTTTAGCCCGTTGCTTAAAATGATGGTGCCATCCTAGGTATTATTTTGATGGCATTTTAAACACATGCATTTGTTATCCTTTACCGTTTATTTATTTTTATTTAGGGACTTGGCAATTCTGCAACAGTTGATCTAATTCCCTGAATATCTGAAGATCGCGCAGAGAATTCAAGTTCGCTGTATGTCTGTAAAAATGGAACTCTGAATTCTGTCTACTGCCAAGTATATCCCAGAATATTCTTGAATTTATTATTATTATTGTTTTTATCATCGTCTATTTGTGCTTGGATTTTCGGATTAAAAAAAATAAATCAAATATCGGATGTATCGTGAATCTGGTCCACAGAACGCGCTTACATCGAATCCGACATCAGTTTCAGCGTAAATCCAGCATCGGATGTAACATGAATCTGGTCCACAGAACGCGCTTACATCGAATCCGACGTCAGATTCAGCATAAATCCAACATCGGATGTAACATGAATCTGGTCTGCAGAACACGCTTACATCGAATCCAACGTCAGATTCAGCATAAATCCAACATCGGATGTAACGTGAATCTGGTCCACAGAACGCTCTTACATCGAATCCGACGTCAGATTCAGCATAAATCCAACATCGCATGTAACGTGAATCTGGTCCACAGAACGCGCTTACATCGAATCCGACGTCGGAGTCAGCATAAATCCAATATCGGATGTAACGTGAATCTGGTCCACAGAACGCGCTTACATCGAATCCAACGTCTGATTCAGCATAAATCCAACATCGGTTGTAACGTGAATCTGGTCCACAGAACGCGCTTACATCGAATCCGCCGTCAGATTCAGCATAAATCCAGCATCGGATGTAACGTCAATCTGGTCCGCAGAACGCGCTTACATCGAATCCGACTTCAGTTTCAGCATAAATCCAGCATCGGATGTAACATGAATCTGGTCCACAGAACGCTCTTACATCGAATCCGACGTCAGATTCAGCATAAATCCAAAATCGGATGTAACATGAATCTGGTCCACAGAACGCTCTTACATCGAATCCGACGTCAGATTCAGCATAAATCCAAAATCGGATGTAACATGAATCTGGTCCACAGAATGCGCTTACATCGAATCAGGCATCAGATTCAGCATAAATCCAACATCGGATGTAACGTGAATCTGGTCCACAGAACGCGCTTACATTGAATCCGACGTCGGAGTCAGCATAAATCCAACATCAGATGTAACGTGAATCTGGTCCACAGAACGCGCTTACATCGAATCCGCCGTCAGATTCAGCATAAATCCAACATCGGATGTAACGTGAATCTGGTCCACAAAACGTGCTTACATCGAATCAGGCGTCAGATTCAACATACATCCAGCATCGGATGTAACGTGAATCTGGTCCACAGAACGCGCTTACATCGAATCCGACGTCAGATTCAGCATAAATCCAACATCGGATGTAACGTGAATCTGGTCCACAGAATGCGCTTACATCGAATCCGATGTCGGAGTCAGCATAAATCCAACATCGGATGTAACGTGAATCTGGTCCACAGAACGCGCTTACATCTAATCCGACGTCAGATTCAGCATAAATCCAACATCGGATGTAACGTGAATCTGGTCCACAGAATGCGCTTACATCGAATCCGATGTCGGAGTCAGCATAAATCCAACATCGGATGTAACGTGAATCTGGTCCACAGAACGCGCTTACATCGAATCCGCCGTCAGATTCAGCATAAATCCAACATCGGATGTAACGTGAATCTGGTCCACAAAACGTGCTTACATCGAATCAGGCGTCAGATTCAACATACATCCAGCATCGGATGTAACGTGAATCTGGTCCACAGAACGCGCTTACATCGAATCCGACGTCAGATTCAGCATAAATCCAACATCGGATGTAACGTGAATCTGGTCCACAGAATGCGCTTACATCGAATCCGATGTCGGAGTCAGCATAAATCCAACATCGGATGTAACGTGAATCTGGTCCACAGAACGCGCTTACATCGAATCCGACGTCAGATTCAGCATAAATCCAACATTGGGTGTAACGTGAATCTGGTCCACAGAATGCGCTTACATCGAATCCGATGTCGGAGTCAGCATAAATCCAACATCGGATGTAACGTGAATCTGGTCCACAGAACGCGCTTACATCTAATCCGACGTCAGATTCAGCATAAATGCAACATCGGATGTAACGTGAATCTTGTCCACAGAACGCGCTTACATCGAATCCGACGTCAGATTCAGCATAAATCCAACATCGGATGTAACGTGAGTCTGGTCCACAGAACGCGCTTACATCGAATCCGACGTCGGAGTCAGCATAAATCCAACATCGGATGTAACGTCAATCTGGTCCACAGAATGCGCTTACATCGAATCCAACGTCAGATTCAGCATAAATCCAACATCGGATGTAACGTGAATCTGGTCCGCAGAACGCGCTTGCATCGAATCCGACGTCAGAGTCAGCATAAATCCAACATCGGATGTAACGTGAATCTGGTCCGCAGAACGCGCTTACATCGAATCCAACGTCTGATTCAGCATAAATCCAACATCGGATGTAACGTGAATCTGGTCCACAGAACGCGCTTACATCGAATCCGCCGTCAGATTCAGCATAAATCCAGCATCGGATGTAACGTCAATCTGGTCCACAGAACGCGCTTACATCGAATCCGACGTCAGATTCAGCATAAATCCAACATCGGATGTAACATGAATCTGGTCCACAGAACGCTCTTACATCGAATCTGACGTCAGATTCAGCATAAATCCAACATTGCATGTAACGTGAATCTGGTCCACAAAACGTGCTTACATCGAATCAGGCATCAGATTCAGCATAAATCCAACATCGGATGTAACGTGAATCTGGTCCACAGAACGCGCTTACATTGAATCCGACGTCGGAGTCAGCATAAATCCAACATCAGATGTAACGTGAATCTGGTCCACAGAACGCGCTTACATCGAATCCAACGTCTGATTCAGCATAAATCCAGCATCGGATGTAACGTGAATCTGGTCCACAGAACGCGCTTACAACGAATCCGCCGTCAGATTCAGCATAAATCCAACATCGGATGTAACGTGAATCTGGTCCACAAAACGTGCTTACATCGAATCAGGCGTCAGATTCAACATACATCCAGCATCGGATGTAACGTGAATCTGGTCCACAGAACGCGCTTACATCGAATCCGACGTCAGATTCGGCATAAATCCAACATCGGATGTAACGTGAATCTGGTCCACAGAATGCGCTTACATCGAATCTGACGTCAGATTCAGCATAAATCCAACATCGCATGTAACGTGAATCTGGTCCACAGAACGCGCTTACATCGAATCCGACGTCAGATTCAGCATAAATCCAACATCGGATGTAACGTGAATCTGGTCCACAGAATGCGCTTACATCTAATCCGACGTCAGATTCAGCATAAATCCAACATCGGATGTAACGTGAATCTGGTCCACAGAATGCGCTTACATCGAATCCGATGTCGGAGTCAGCATAAATCCAACATCGGATGTAACGTGAATCTGGTCCACAGAACGCGCTTACATCGAATCCGCCGTCAGATTCAGCATAAATCCAACATCGGATGTAACGTGAATCTGGTCCACAAAACGTGCTTACATCGAATCAGGCGTCAGATTCAACATACATCCAGCATCGGATGTAACGTGAATCTGGTCCACAGAACGCGCTTACATCGAATCCGACGTCAGATTCAGCATAAATCCAACATCGGATGTAACGTGAATCTGGTCCACAGAATGCGCTTACATCGAATCCGATGTCGGAGTCAGCATAAATCCAACATCGGATGTAACGTGAATCTGGTCCACAGAACGCGCTTACATCGAATCCGACGTCAGATTCAGCATAAATCCAACATTGGGTGTAACGTGAATCTGGTCCACAGAATGCGCTTACATCGAATCCGATGTCGGAGTCAGCATAAATCCAACATCGGATGTAACGTGAATCTGGTCCACAGAACGCGCTTACATCTAATCCGACGTCAGATTCAGCATAAATGCAACATCGGATGTAACGTGAATCTTGTCCACAGAACGCGCTTACATCGAATCCGACGTCAGATTCAGCATAAATCCAACATCGGATGTAACGTGAGTCTGGTCCACAGAACGCGCTTACATCGAATCCGACGTCGGAGTCAGCATAAATCCAACATCGGATGTAACGTCAATCTGGTCCACAGAATGCGCTTACATCGAATCCAACGTCAGATTCAGCATAAATCCAACATCGGATGTAACGTGAATCTGGTCCGCAGAACGCGCTTGCATCGAATCCGACGTCAGAGTCAGCATAAATCCAACATCGGATGTAACGTGAATCTGGTCCGCAGAACGCGCTTACATCGAATCCAACGTCTGATTCAGCATAAATCCAACATCGGATGTAACGTGAATCTGGTCCACAGAACGCGCTTACATCGAATCTGACGTCAGATTCAGCATAAATCCAGCATCGGATGTAACGTCAATCTGGTCCACAGAACGCGCTTACATCGAATCCGACGTCAGATTCAGCATAAATCCAACATCGGATGTAACATGAATCTGGTCCACAGAACGCTCTTACATCGAATCTGACGTCAGATTCAGCATAAATCCAACATCGCATGTAACGTGAATCTGGTCCACAAAACGTGCTTACATCGAATCAGGCATCAGATTCAGCATAAATCCAACATCGGATGTAACGTGAATCTGGTCCACAGAACGCGCTTACATTGAATCCGACGTCGGAGTCAGCATAAATCCAACATCAGATGTAACGTGAATCTGGTCCACAGAACGCGCTTACATCGAATCCAACGTCTGATTCAGCATAAATCCAGCATCGGATGTAACGTGAATCTGGTCCACAGAACGCGCTTACAACGAATCCGCCGTCAGATTCAGCATAAATCCAACATCGGATGTAACGTGAATCTGGTCCACAAAACGTGCTTACATCGAATCAGGCGTCAGATTCAACATACATCCAGCATCGGATGTAACGTGAATCTGGTCCACAGAACGCGCTTACATCGAATCCGACGTCAGATTCGGCATAAATCCAACATCGGATGTAACGTGAATCTGGTCCACAGAATGCGCTTACATCGAATCCGATGTCGGAGTCAGCATAAATCCAACATCGGATGTAACGTGAATCTGGTCCTCAGAACGCGCTTACATCGAATCCGACGTCAGATTCAGCATAAATCAAACATCGGATGTAACGTGAATCTGGTCCACAGAATGCGCTTACATCGAATCCGATGTCGGAGTCAGCATAAATCCAACATCGGATGTAACGTGAATCTGGTCCACAGAACGCGCTTACATCGAATCCGACGTCAGATTCAGCATAAATCCAACATTGGGTGTAACGTGAATCTGGTCCACAGAACGCACTTACATCGAATCCGATGTCGGAGTCAGCATAAATCCAACATCGAATGTAACGTGAATCTGGTCCACAGAACGCGCTTACATCTAATCCGACGTCAGATTCAGCATAAATCCAACATCGGATGTAACGTGAATCTGGTCCACAGAACGCGCTTACATCGAATCCGACGTCAGATTCAGCATAAATCCAACATCGGATGTAACGTGAGTCTGGTCCACAGAACGCGCTTACATCGAATCTGACGTCGGAGTCAGCATAAATCCAACATCGGATGTAACGTCAATCTGGTCCACAGAATGCGCTTACATCGAATCCAACGTCAGATTCAGCATAAATCCAACATCGGATGTAACGTGAATCTGGTCCACAGAACGCGCTTACATCGAATCCGATGTCGGAGTCAGCATAAATCCAACATCGGGTGGGATTTCGTTTGTCCGATTCAATTTGGATTTTCAGTGCTAAGAAAAAAATGTTCGATTTGCCTTTTTGAGACTGATCCACGGAAATCTGTGGCTGAAAGGAACTAGGCAATCCGTTGCTGAAAGGAACTCGCCAATCTGTGGCTGAAAGGAACTAGCCAATCCGTGGCTGAAAGGAAATAGACAATCCGTGGCTGAAAGGAACTACCACATCTGTGGCTGAAAGGAACTACCACATCCGTGGCTGAAAGGAACTGGCACATCCGTGGTGGGTTCAAATTCGAAGAAAAAATCCACCCATCTCTACCGAAGGGGTTAAATGTTTCAGAAACCATGAAAAAATAGAAATCCACCATCTGAATGTTTGTCCACCCAGTGATTTCAGCATTTTCACGCCATATCACACGTCGCTTTCAAGTCCACGAAAATATTCATGTCAAATATATTTTTTTCAGGGAATCTTAAATATGGTCCCTGTACGTTGTAAATGGGAATTTGTTATTACGACTGAGACAAATCAATCCTTACTAATGTCATATTGGCTGGTAGATGGTTAGCGACCCAAGAGTGGGAGCCCGTGAACCATCCATAAATAGTCCGGGACACAAAAACTGACACACACATCTCACTCCCTGCGAGCTCTGCCATGACATCACTGGTGAGATTACATCATACTGGGTGAAGTCATGGAAATTAATTCAGTATCAAAGCAGAAAGAGGTAACACAGAGGTCTCCGTTCAATGTGACTCATGCACTAAGGATCCAACACAGCATCCATCTCCGCCGCCTTAGACATAATATCAGCTTTACGGTGTGCTGTGCCATGTTTTTATGACACCCCAAATAATTTGTTTGCCTAATTTTAAGGGGTTTGTTGTGAATAACAAAGGATCAAGCCAGATCCATTTGCTACAGTAGAAAGGTAAGGAGCAGCTGTTTGTCAATGCTTCGTGGGCTACAGGTGTATGAGGTGTGCACCTCGGGGTCTGCAGGGAAACCCTTTGGCCAACATAAGGTTATGGGTGGGGTCCTGCCCAGGACAAAAGTGATGTGAGTTTTACACCAATTAGAAAAATCTTCGTTTTTCACGAGGCGCCCAGAAACAATGTCAGCTAGAGGTCGTCTAAACCTTAAGTTACTGTAGTTACATTAGTACGTGGTTGAGCTGCTCATTTATCTTTTTGTCTGCTAAGTGAGATTGGGCCGCTAGCTCTCTTGCTTCCAGTAGGGCCGGCAATGTTATCGCAGAGCACTGGGTGGGGAGTTGTTGCTGCTGATACTCACACAAGGACTCCGTGTTGCAGTCTTTTTTTCCCAAATACGGGTAAACTTTCACAGCTGTTGCAAAAGCTGTGTAAGGCAGCAGACGGACCCCGTGTTAAAATGGACAAGAAGCAAAAGGTGGCAAACTGTGAGTGCTCATTTGCATGTCATTTCCCAGAGTCCCTGGCTGCAGTGGAAGAACTGAATGCTAAGAGGCAATGGGGAAGGGCGGGTGTCACACCTTTCTGGGATGTGAATGTGCTCACAAGTGGGATTGCTGTTTGCTGTACACGGTACGGGGAAGGGTTTCTGTCACAGGACTCCTCTGAGAGTTCCATACATCTGTTACCAGCCCTAAGTCTAGTCTCTGGCATGGAGGAGATTTTGAGTGGATGGGCAATTTCATTAACTTTTTTGTTAACACGGTTTTTCTTTTTTGTTTCACCAAAAATGAGAATAGTTACATAGTTGCATAGTAGATGAGGTTGAAAAAAGACGTACGTCCATCACGTTCAACCTATGCAAAATTTAGACGACAGATACTTTATCCTATATTTGTACTTTCAGTATATTGATCCAGAGGAAGGCAAACAGAAAACCCCCAGTAACATCATCTAATAATATCTCATAAGGGGAAAAATACATTCCTTCCTGACTCCAATAATGGCAATCAGATTATTCCCTGGATCAACATCCTTCTCATGTTTACTTATTTGGTATATCCCTGTATACCTTTCCTCTCTAAAAAGATGTCCAGAAGAAATCTATTGTATCTGCCATCACAGTCTCCATGGGTAATGAATTCCACTTTGTAACTGCCCTTACTGTGAAGAACCCTTTCCTTTGTTGCTGGTGAAATCTCCTTTCCTCCAACATTAAGGTAGGATATGACCCTGTGTCCTTTATACTACCCTTGGTTTAAATAGTTCTTTTGAAAGCTCCTTGTACTGTCCCCGAATATATTTGTATATAGTTATCATATCCCCTCTTAGACGCCTCTTTTCTAATGTGAACAAATCTAGTTGTAACATTTGAGAGCAGTGCAAACGTTGTCCATCTGTACGTTTTATTTATTTCGGAACTGAAATAGAAACGCAGGGTCTGAATTTTCTCTAGCAAGTCCTCCCTCCTTAAAACCCATAATTTAAACAGGTTTTAGGTAATCTCTCACCCTACAAAATAAAACATGCATCTCTTCAGTGCGAATGGGAT
Source organism: Ascaphus truei (assembly GCF_040206685.1). Lineage (NCBI taxonomy): Eukaryota > Metazoa > Chordata > Amphibia > Anura > Ascaphidae > Ascaphus > Ascaphus truei. The sequence goes on from NC_134483.1 coordinate 539,953,987, forward strand.
AGACATGATCTCAGAAATTTTAACAGAATTTGCACTCATTCCCTGTCACTCAAATCAGAAACAACAAAAGGTTTCTCGCTGGCTACAGGGTGCAATTAATTCCTCAGTCCTAATGGGAACATTACAGGATCGCAATTATTTTCTACTGGTTTTAACAAGTTGCTATTCAACAGATGACAACATTGAAACTTGCGCTCTTAGTGTGATCAAAGAGTTCATATTTCGATGCCTCACATATAGGGCGATCGTTTGGAGGTCCTAATTGCAATAAGGAGGGGAACAGGATAATACAGGATATGTTTATCCAGCCCGGAAAATGTGATTTATTGAAATCTAAAATGTAGTGTTACAGTATATACATGTGGGTGTCTATAGGAAAACAAGGATAGGTGACTGTTATATCTCTCTGGGTCCCCCTCATAAATTCAACCCCCTACAGGATCTGCTGGAAGAAGTACAGTAATATTGGTAAGTACCGTATTGACAGCGATTGACAGATGTAGGCTGGTGGGATGTGTTGGGATACGTATTCTGCGTCAATATGGCCATTAAATATTATGGAAACGATGGGATGGTGAGAGTTATGTTGGGATATGTTATCTAAGGCAATGGTTCCAAACTCCAGTCTTCAAGAACACCCAACAGGCCAGGAATGAAGGATATCCCGGCTTGAGCACAAGGTGGTTCAATCAGTGGCTCAATAATGTTGACTGAGGCACCTGTGCTGTCGCAGAGATGTCCTTAATACCTGACCCATTGGGGGTTCTTGAGGACTGGCGTTGGGAACTCCTGATCTCGGGGGGAAATATCCCACATGATATCTGTGCAAACAAGGCATCATGCCAGATTGAACTTGTTAAGCTCCTGTAGAGATCTTCCATGGAACATGCGGATACACGGAGACGGTAACGGGCTGTCATTGATGCATCACGTTCTATTCCAGGGGCGGGCCAACTCCAGTCCTCAAGGGCCAGCAACAGGTCAGGGTTTGAGGATATATCCCTGCTTCAGCACACATGGTTCGATCAGTGGCTTCATCGAAGATGGCACCACCCGTGCTGAAGCAGGGATATCCTTAAAAGCTGACCGGTTGGTGGCCCTTGAGGACTGGAGGTGGCCACCCCCTGTTCTATTCAATAGGCCGCTACTCCCCAAACATTTCCAATGGCGTGAATAGGACGGACCTCTTCTCCAGCCCAGAGCACCAACTTCATAACGTATTGGGAACTTCCGTCCCGAAGCCCCCATGTGGATGGGAGTTACTACATCGGTAACTTTGTGTTACTCATCTCTTGAATAGTGGGTGCAGGCGGGATCGGGTTACCCCTCTCTCTTTATGTTATTGGCTCCTTTGGGGTGACGTGGAAAATGTATGTGCAGTTTTGTTCTATGACCATTAGCCGAAGTGGCATTAAAAAGTACTGGTACTGTGTCTGTGATTCCCGGCACAGCTCAACTTTGGCAAACTAGAGGAGTTACGGGTCATTTAGCCTTACAAGTAAATAGGTTTTTATTTATCCCCAACACAAAAAAACAGGGAGCGGTAAACTCAAAATAAAATCCTATTTAATTTAAAAATACAAATGTATGTTGGGACAGTTAAATGAAAAGTAGTGGTACTTATTACTCCATGTTACTCGCTTACTTTGGCCACTGACTGACCGCAGCATGCCAACGGATTTATCCAGCCTTCAAAAACAATTGAGCTCTTCATATGTCATATTAGATGTGTGTGTGTGTGTGTGTGTGTGTCAGTGTGTGTGTGTGTGTGTGTGTGTGTGTGTGTGTGTGTGTGTGTGTGTGTGTGTGTGTGTGTGTGTGTGTGTGTGTGTGTGTGTGTGTGTGTGTGTGTGTGTGTGTGTGTGTGTGTGTGTGTGTGTGTGTGTGTATATATGTATGTGTGTATGTATAATATGTGTGTATGTATATATATGTGTGTATGTATATATGTATGTATGTATATATGTGTGTATGTATATATGTATGTATGTCTTTATTTGTATAGCGCCATTAATGTACATAGCGCTTCACAGCAGTAATACACGTGACAATCATATAAATAACAGATAATATAAATAACACTTAATGGGAATAAGCGCTTCAGACATAAAAGTAACATTAAGGAAGAGGAGTCCCTGCCCCGAAGAGCTTGCAATCTAATTGGTAGGTAGGAAGAACGTACAGAGACAGTAGGAGGGTGTTCTGGTAAGTGCGCTTGCAGGGGGGTGAGGTGTATGTATGAGGTGTAAAGTATCAGCCACGTAGCTGCTCCTATGCTTCGTTATGGAGGTGTGTTTTAAGGTGGGTCTGTATAATTGTATTCATATGCTAACCATGTACGCTGCGCTTTACTCCATTACAGCAGGGGGTAACTAATGTACATTCCAGACAATAAGTGCAGCAGGTAAATGGCAACATGAGGCTAAAGGAGACCCTAACCCAAAGAGCTGACACTCTAACTATGTTGCCGGTGTTAGTGGGGACCCCCCTGTTACGCTTCCTACTAGCACAAGGTTGTATCTGTAATCCTAGAGGTAATAGGGGCCGCCATGCTCGCTCTGCTGAACGTCTACACCTGTATTAGTTCTAATGTGCTGCCCACAGCCCCATGTGCCATCTTCTCCACGCTGGAGGAGCTTTTAGCACCATTCAAATAAATAGGATTCAGTATCACAGGGAAGATATCATGCCAGCATAGTGAGGAGGAATTATAAACACGGGGCCCTGGCTCGTACACCTCTCATTCTGGATATCTAATACAATAAGGCATTTAAAGAGGCAGCGTATTAAGACGTAAAAGGGTGGTGGGGATGTGTTTGATCCGGGGTTTAAATAAATGCATATTTTCCCATCGCCGTGTCAGAATTCAAACTCACGTTGCCACCTGCTTAGGTTTTATCTGTTTGACTAACGACAGTGTGTGCTTTAATAAGTCTCTTTATTTTGGGAATCCGCGTGCCCCATCTCCATTCCTGTCTGTATGCCGTGGATTGGATGCAGCCGATCGCACATTGATGGAAACGCCGGTAATTGTATCGCTCGTTGTCATATTGTGGTGTGCAGCATTAACTCTTTGTTATGTAACAAATACTTAGACAATCTTACACATCCGTTAAAAAAAAAAATTAATTAAAACGCCACCTGTCATTTAACCTGTTAATCACGCCCCCGTCCTTAGTGCATTTCTGTCCTTAGAGCAGGGGTGGGCGAAGCCAGTCCTCAAGAGCCACCAACAGGTCAGGTTTTCAGGATATCCCTGCTTCAGCACAGGTGGCTCAGTCAGCCTTTGCTTCAGCACAGGTGGCTCAATCAGGGGCTCAGTGAAAGACTGATTGAGCCACCTCTGTTGAAGCAGTGACATCCTGAAAACCTGACCTGTTGGTGGCCCTAGACGACTGGAGTTGGCCAGCCCTGCCTCAGAGGGACTGACCGTTTAATAATGTACCAAGGTGGATGATGGGTTGAATTTAGTCATTGCAGCAACCTTACAAAGTACCCACATGCTTTGCAAAGCTTTTCCTTTATTGCATCTTTTATTTAACAGATGATAATGTCACTGTTACAGGAATCTCCTATCTGCAGCCCGCAAATTGTCACTGCGCACCTGTCCCTTTGTTTTTATTATAGGACCAGAAATTAATGTCGCCGCACCCAGCGAAAAGTGCGGTTGTGTTGTTTTTTTTATTCTCACACAGGCACAAATAAGGGTGAATATTTCCAGGGGCGTGAGTGAATATAAAAATAATTGTGTATAGGTATATTTTTGCCTGTTAGCGTATGTGGGGTCTCACTGATTCATATTTTTTTAAGAGACCTCAGAGTTGTGGTCTAATTCTACCTAATGCTCCGCATAAACCATGCCCTGAATCTCAAGCCGCCACTAGGCAATTTAACCCTTTCAGTGCCAGATCCCAAACCCCCCTGTGACCCCTTGGTGTGGCGATCACATGGTTGCGGGGCAAGCCCCCCCCCCCCCCCCCAAGATGTGAGCAGAAGTAGGGTAATCCCCCCCCCCCCCCCCCCTCCCCAATCCAGTTCGCCCTTAGAGAGTGCTGGTCCTCATGACGTACAGGCACTCATGGGTTAAGGCCTATTCATGTGAATGACCCATAAGATGTGCTGATTTTAAACACCATTTAGCAAACTTGGGCCTAAGCAAGCACGTTCAGACTCCCTCTCTTAACATGAATATGCTGCTGCTATGGCTTTGTACATCAGCACCTTTCAGTGGCGGAAGTCCTTTATCAGACGAGAACACAATGCTATTTAACATGGAGATAAAACGCGTTATACACTAACCATACTGTGCCATATTTATAAGAAAAGACACAGGGGTTCTGTAATACTGTAGGTCTTATTTTAGATTTTTTTTTTTTTTTAAAGAAGTTGAAGTTTAGATTCCTAGATAGTAAAGTAGTTGTACTGAGGATCAGCCGGGGCCGTGTCAAACGGGTTTGCAGGGAGCATGGGGAATATGTTGTGAGCGCACATTTTGCAATGCGTGGTTGGACAGCGAGGGGTTATTAGGAGTCGCTGCTTTTGTGTTAATCCCTAATGTGAACATCTCCACTACACAAAGTCACTAAAACCACGGATACACCTACAGGCACACGGAGACACACAATAACACACTGATACACCAACAGGCACACGGAGTAACACAATAACACACTGATACACCAACAGGCACACGGAGACACACAATAACACACTGATACACCAACAGGCACACGGAGTAACACAAAAACACACTGATACACCAACAGGCACACGGAGACACGGAGACACACAATAACACACTGATATACCAACAGGCACACGGAGTAACACAATAACACACTGATACACAGAAGCACTGATACACCAACAGGCACACGGAGACACACAATAACACTCTGATACACCAACAGGCACACGGAGACACACAATAACACACTGATACACAGAAGCACGGATACACCTACAGGCACACGGAGACACACAATAACACACTGATACACAGAAGCACGGATACACACAATAACACACTGATACACCAACAGGCACACGGAGACACACAATAACACACTGATACACAGAAGCACGGATACACCTACAGGCACACGGAGACACACAATAACACACTGATACACACAATAACACACTGATACACCAACAGGCACACAGAGACACACAATAACACACTGATACACAGAAGCACGGATACACCTACAGGCACACGGAGACACACAATAACACACTGATACACACACAGAAGCACTGATATACTAACAGGCACAAGGAGTCACACAATAACACACTGATACACCAACAGGCACACGGAGTAACACAATAACACACTGATACACAGAAGCACTGATACACCAACAGGCACACGGAGTCACACAATAACACACTGATACACACACAGAAGCACTGATATACTAACAGGCACATGGAGTCACACACAAGACACACAATAACACACTGAAACACACACAGAAGCACTGATATACGAACAGGCACACAGAGTCACCCACAGGACACACAATAACACACTGATTCACTGATGCACTGATATACTAGCAGGCACACGGAGTCACACACAAGAAACACAATAACACACTGATACACACACAGATGCACTGATATACTAGCAGGCACACGGAGTCACACACAGGACACAATAACACACTGAAACACACACAGAGGCACTGATATACTAACAGGCACATGGAGTCACACACAGGACACACAATAACACACTGATACACACACAGATGCACTGATATACTAACATGCACACAGTCACTCACAGGACACACAATAACACAAAATAACACACTGATACACCCACAGATGCACTGATATACTAGCAGGCACACAGAGTCACACACAGGACACAATAACACACTGATACACACACAGATGCACTGATATACTAGCAGGCACACGGAGTCACACACAGGACACAATAACACACTGATACACACACAGATGCACTGATATACTAGCAGGCACACGGAGTCACACACAGGACACAATAACACACTGATACACACACAGATGCACTGATATACTAGCAGGCACACGGAGTCACACACAGGACACAATAACACACTGATACACACACAGATGCACTGATATACTAGCAGGCACACGGAGTCACACACAGGACACAATAACACACTGATACACACACAGATGCACTGATATACTAGCAGGCACCCGGAGTCACATGCAGGACACACAATAACACACTGAAACACACAAAGAGGCACTGATATACTAACAGGAACACTGAGTCACACACAAGACACACAATAACACACCAATACACACAGAGATACACTAACATGTACACTGGGTCACACACAGTAAACACTGATACACACAGATATACTAACACGTACACTGAGTCACACAATACACACAGTAAACACTGATACACACAGATATACTAACACGTACACTGAGTCACACACAATACGCACAATAACACTGATACACACACAGACACACTTAGTGACTCACAGATACACACATAGACACATACACGGTTATACACAGACATACATATGATGCTGTAAGCCTGTGCATTTATATTTTATGATAGTATATTTATATTCCCACAAGAGTTTCATGTATATTTGACGACGGTGGCATTTCCCTTTTTAAGGCGAGCTGGTGCTGTGAGTGGATACCCGGGTGGATCCTGTGTGCAGGGGGTCAGATCACTGCCCGAATACACACAGTATCACCCCAGCCCCCTAGTATTATCACCCCGATCCCCTTTCACACTGAAGCACCTATCACCCCCCTCCCCCCCTCCTCCTCCTCGGCAGGCCTTCACCCTGGCTGGGAGTCACTGTGTGTGCTCTGTGCTGGCACATCGGCCCCCGTTCTAACAGCGAGGCGCCTGGTAACGCACAGTTAACAACACTCACATTTCATTCGCTTGAATCGAAGTTCAAGTGCGATTACAGTAAGTGCGCATTACCCTGCCTCTCATAAGTTAGTGCATCATTAACTGTGGGCTACCAAACTGCATTTTGTTGGTGTTTTATCATAAGGCACATCTTGGGGTGTAGGAAGGGATACCCCCACCTCGATTTGCTGGTTACCACCCTCCTCCGCCAGCGCTTTTTCCTCTTAACAGATGAAAGGTTTGAAGCAGCACTCAAAATATATTATTATTAATGTGGCGTGCCATTTGTTACTGGCTTTAGTGATGTCATTTTACTGAACGTTACCCCTCTGGGGTTTTAAAATGGCTGCTGCCATTCGCACATATCAGGGTAACGGAGCGAGCCGTGGTAATGATAACGATGCCAGTGGTATCCGAAACAGTGGAAACCACAGGGGGGGGGGGGATATTAAAATAATAAGGTTTAAAAAAATAAAGGAGACACTTAGATTGTCTGACTTTGTTTTGCTTATTGTATTATAATTCCCTGTACTGTATTGGCTTTCAAAAGCGTCAAATGATGCCGCGGGACATGTGACATCACGTCGCTATGGCAACGTGACCCCGTGGCGTCATTTGACGCCGGGTTACCATGACGACGTGTCGCTGGCAGGCAAGGCATGTTTGTTACAGAGGCCTCGCGCGGTCCCCCGGCATTTAATTTAAATGCCTTGGGGGAGAACCTGGGTCCTCTTTAACCGCTCTCCCCCCCCCACCCCGAAAATCTGGCGCCACCCCCTCCCCCGCTCCCCCCTCAGTTTGCGCACCCCTGTTGTAG